>NC_134504.1:17718540-17800257 GCF_040206685.1 Ascaphus truei
GTGTGTTTGCGTGCGCGTCAGTGAGTCTGAGGCAGAAACACAAACACACACAGACTGACTGACGCACACACAGTCAGTGTGTGCCTCAGTCAGTGTGTGCGTGTGTGTGTGCGTCAGTCAGGGTTTGTGTGCGCGTCAGTCAGTGTGTGCGTGCGTGCGTGCGGCAGTCAGTCAGTGTGTGTGCGCGTGCGGCAGTCAGTGTGTGTGTGTGGGGGTGTGTGTGCGCGTGCGGCAGTCAGTGTGCGCGCGTCAGTCGGTGTGTGTGTGTCAGTCAGTGTGTGTGTCAGTCAGTGTGTGTGTCAGTCAGTGTGTGTGTCAGTCAGTGTGTGTGTCAGTCAGTGTGTGTGTCAGTCAGTGTGTGTGTGTCATCAGTGTCAAAGGCAGGGGGGGGGCGTCAAAGGCAGGGGGGGGGCGTCAAAGGCAGGGGGGGGCGTCAAAGGCAGGGGGGGGGCGTCAAAGGCAGGGGGGGCGTCAAAGGCGGGGGGGGCGTCAAAGGCAGGGGGGGGGGCGTCAAAGGCAGGGGGGCGTCAAAGGCGGGGGGGGCGTCAAAGGCAGGGGGGGGCTTCAAAGGCAGGGGGGGGCGTCAAAGGCAGGGGGGGGCGTCAAAGGCAGGGGGCGTCAAAGGCAGGGGGGGGGGCGTCAAAGGCAGGGGGGGGGCGTCAAGGGCAGGGGCGTCAAAGGCAGGGCGGGGGGGGGCGTCAAAGGCAGGGGGGGGCGTCAAAGGCAGGGGGGGGGCGTCAAAGGCAGGGGGGGGGGCGTCAAAGGCAGGGGGGGGCGTCAAAGGCAGGGGGGGGCGTCAAAGGCAGGGGGGGGCGTCAAAGGCAGGGGGGACCGTCAAAGGCAGGGGGGGGGCATCAAAGGCAGGGGGGCGTCAAAGGCGGGGGGGGGGGCGTCAAAGGCGGGGGGGGCGTCAAAGGCAGGGGGGGGGGCTTCAAAGGCAGGGGGGGGCGTCAAAGGCAGGGGGGGGGCGTCAAAGGCAGGGGGGGCGTCAAAGGCAGGGGGGGGCGTCAAAGGCAGGGGGGGGGTCAAAGGCAGGGGGGGCGTCAAAGGCAGGGGGGGGGCGTCAAAGGCAGGGGGGGGGGCGTCAAAAGCAGGGGAGGGGCGTCAAAGGCAGGGGGGGGGCGTCAAAGGCAGGGGGGGGGCGTCAAAGGCAGGGGGGGGGCGTCAAAGGCAGGGGGGGGGCGTCAAAGGCAGGGGGGGGGGCGTCAAAGGCAGGGGGGGGGGGGCGCCTCAAAGGCATGGATTCCTCCCCCTGCATTTCCTCACCTAGCAGCATTAAGTCCCTGCCGCCCTCCTCCTGCTCCTGGGGTATGTTGAGCCGTAGAGAGCGTGCTCTGGGAGGTAGGTGGGGAGGGGGGGGAGAGGTGGGGGGGGTTGGGGGGGGAGAGGTGGGGGGGGGTTGGGGGGGGAGAGGTGGGGAGGGGGGGGAGAAGTGGGGGGGAGAAGTGGGGGGGGGGGAAGTGGGGGAGCAACACACGCGACACCTACCTGTAGTTCCGGGCACCGCCATCTTCTCACTGGGCGCCGCAAGGGAGGAAGGGGGTCCTTCCGGGCGCCGCCATCTGTTCCAGTTGGAGCGCGGCGGGGAGGGAGAGAGGTGAGTTGTAGCGGCGAGGGGGAGCGAGATCTGGCGTTGCCCGTGAGTAAAATTTCCCGCTCCCTTCTCTCTCCCTCTTTCTCCCGTGTTCCCCAGAGGGGAGGGACGAACAGTGGACAGGAGGGGGGGGGATGAACAGTGGACAGGAGGGTGTGGGGGGACAGGATGGGGGGGGGACAGTGGACAGGAGGGACGGACAGTGGACAGGAGGGGGGGCAGTGGACAGGAGAGGGGGGGGAGGGAGGAGGGAGGGGGGAGGGGGGCAGTGGACAGGAAGGGGGGGCAGTGGACAGGAGGGGGGGCAGTGGACAGGAAAGGGGGGGCAGTGGACAGGAGAGGGGGGGAGGTGGACAGGAGGGGGGGCGGTGGACAGGAGGGGGGGGCGGTGGACAGGAGGGGGGGCGGTGGACAGGAGGGGGGGGGGCGGTGGACAGGAGGGGGGGGGGCGGTGGACAGGAGGGGGGGGGGCGGTGGACAGGAGGGGGGGGGCGGTGGACAGGAGGGGGGGCAGTGGACAGGAGGGGGGGGCAGTGGACAGGAGGGGGGGGCAGTGGACAGGAGGGGGGGGGGCAGTGGACAGGAGGGGGGGGGGGCAGTGGACAGGAGGGGGGGGGCAGTGGACAGGAGGGGGGGCAGTGGACAGGAGGGGGGGGGCAGTGGACAGGAGGGGGGGGCAGTGGACAGGAGGGGGGGGGCAGTGGACAGGAGGGGGGGGGGCAGTGGACAGGAGGGGGGGGCAGTGGACAGGAGGGGGGGGCAGTGGACAGGTTGGGGGGCAGTGGACAGGAGGGGGGGGGCAGTGGACAGGAGGGGGGGGCAGTGGACAGGAGGGGGGGGGCAGTGGACAGGAGGGGGGGCAGTGGACAGTGACACACACACACACACACACACACACCTCAGTTGATGCGCCCTTTCTCAGTTCCGTTTGGCGCCGGAGGTGGGGGAGCGACACCTACCTGTACTTCCGGGCGCCGCCATCGTCTGACTCGGCGCCGCGAGGGAGGAAGGGGGTCCGCCATCTTACGCGCCGCGTGGCAGCTGCATTCCCCCGCCGGGGGGGGGAGAGGTGATGCCGCTGGGGAGGGGGAGAGTTGAGTTCGAGCGCCGCTGGGGAGGGGGAGAGGTGATGCCGCTGGGGAGGGGGAGAGGTGATTTGGAGCGGGGAGGGGGGAGAGGTGATTTGGAGCGGGGAGAGGTGATTTGGAGCGGGGAGGGGGAGAGGTGATGCCGCTGGGGAGGGGGAGAGGTGATGCCGCTGGGGAGGGGGGAGAGGTGATTTGGAGCGGGGAGAGGTGATTTGGAGCAGGGAGGGGGAGAGGTGATGCCGCTGGGGAGGGGGGAGAGGTGATTTGGAGCGGGGAGGGGGAGAGGTGATTTGGAGCGGGGAGGGGGAGAGGTGATGCCGCTGGGGAGGGGGGAGAGGTGATTTGGAGCGGGGAGAGGGAGAGGTGATTTGGAGCGGGGAGGGGGGAGAGGTGTGTGTGTGTGTGTGTTTTTTTTTTTTTTTTTGACCTTTGGCCCGTCACTCCGCCTCAGGCCAATGAGAGGTGTGGGGGGCGGGCCAAGGGGGTGGTGTGAGTGTGTGAGGCCAATGAGAGGTGTGCGGGGGCGGGCGGGCCAAGGGACCAATGAGATTGCCCCTAGGGACACCGGACATCCAGGCAGGCAGGCATGCATGCATGCATGCAGGCATACAGTGCTTTCACTAATATAGTATAAGAAGAAGATATCTCAAACAGGTTTTACAAACGGACTGGATCGGTGAGCTACAGTAACCAGCCCTTATCTGCTCTCCAGTTCTATGCTTCTGTTGCCCAAGACCTTAGACCAGTGGCCAACACCAGTACTCGGGGGCCACCAACAGGTCAGATTTTAAGGATATCCCTGCTTCAGCACAGATAGCTCAATCAGTGGCACAGTCATTGACTATTCATGGTCCCAAGGCTCAACAAAGTATCCGGACGTTCCTCATTCTCCTTCCGTGCACCCCAAAACTGGAACAACCTACCAGAGACTCTCATATCCACCACCAGCTTAAGTTCTTTCAAATCTAAGGCTGTCTCACATTTTAACCTGGTCTGTAACTGTTCCTCATTCTCCTTCCGTGCACCCCAAAACTGGAACAACCTACCAGAGACTGTCATATCAACCACCAGCTTAGGTTCTTTCAAATCTAAGGCTGTCTCACATTTTAACCTGGTCTGTAACTGTTTCATACGCCCATAATATATATTTCCTTTAACTGTGCACGCAATGTCTCTGTATATAATGTATACCCTGCTCATTTATGTAACTGTATTTGTAACCATGTATTATTTGTTTTACTCTGTGCCCAGGACATACTTGAAAACGAGAGGTAACTCTCAATGTATTACTTCCTGGTAAAATATTTTATAAATAAATAAAAATTAAGTGCCCAACTCCAGTCTTCAAGGGCCACCAACAGGCCAGGTATTGGGGATATCCCTGCTTCAGCACAGGTGGCTCAGTCAAAGACTGTGCTGAAGCAGGGATATCCTGAAACCCTGACCTGCTGTTGGCCCTTGAGGACTGGAGTTGGCGTTCCCTGCCTGATGCGGTACGGAGGCGGTTCCTGGTGCCTCACAACATTTGATGCCTCCGGGACCTTCAGTGCGATGCAACACATTGTACCCAATTAGTCCATCAGTGACTCAGTCGTGGACTGTTGGTGGCCCTCGAGGACTGGAGTTGACCACGCTCACTCTATCTATTCTTCTGTAAAACTGATTACACGCCTTCATTTTTCTTTAGACGGCCTTAATTTCCATCTTCAGCACAGTTGGCTCAATCATCATTGACTGTGAATTAAGTTCCCAACTCCAGTCCTCAAGGGCCACCAACAGGCCAGGTATTCCCTGCTTCAGCACAGGGGGCTCAGCCTGAGCCCCCTGTGCTATAGCAGGGATATACTGAAAACCTGGCCTGTAGGTGGCCCTTGAGGACTGGAGTTGGCCGGCCCAGCCTTAGTCCTCACCAAGCACACACTGTCACCTCCAGCGGCCCTCATGTCTCCAGCACGTTTAACGCACCTCATGATTCTTTCCAATCGTTTCCTGAATGAAATGAAACCCTCGCCATCATAAAATATTTATGGTTTTCCATGTCAAGCGTTTCCTGGTCTTTGCTTTGACCTCTCGCTCAGCTTTCAGGGCTATTTTCCTCTCACTTCTGGCTCTCTGTCCACATTTGCATTTCGCGTTCTGGAAAGATTTCTCAAACATCCCCTCTGCTTCCAGTAGTGTGCGATCAATAAAATATGGCGTTGGACTTCGGCGCCTTTCCTTCGCATGTCTTTGTTTCGGGAAAGGAGGAGCGGGATCCCAGTTTATCTCGTTGTAGGACACGTAAATGAAGTGAGTTCCAACCCTGATTCCCGGGCTCTGTAATTAAGAAAGGAAATAATACCCATAGACTATACCATGAGCTTACGGCTGTCAGAAACCTCTTAGCGTGACTAAAGCAAGGTGTGTTTGTATGTTGTTGCTCTGATACACCACGTTCAGTTGTATATTGAATTACATGTAGTCCTTGCTTTCTTTACTCCCATTTAAAGAACCAGTTGCTCCAACTTGTTTACACCCCGTCTCGCATTTTTTTTTGACAGGGTGGGAGCTGGGGGTTCCTTTCAGCCAAATACCGCTATATTCACCCCCCCCCCCCCCCCCCCCCCCGATTCCCGAGATCCTTAACTGTGAACTTACCGGGTTTTTTAAAATGGCTGCCAAATCTCAGGTGAAGAGAGAGCTGCAACATCATCGGCTGTGGTTTCCTATTGCAGCGGTGCGCAAACTGGGGGGGGGCACACCCCCAAGGGGGGGGGGGGCAGGAGAATTTATGGGGGGGTGCACGGCGGTTGCAGAGGCCCCGCGCTCTTCACCATGGCATTTAAATTAAATGCCGGGGGAGGCGTGAGGCCTCTGTATCTCCTTACCTGGTGTCGGCCTGGTCTTTGGCGACGCGTAGCCATGGCAACGCGCGTCAAATTACGCGGCAGGGTCACGTGACGTCACATGACCAGCGACATCATTTGACGCCGAGTCCTTGTAGAGGGGGGGCGCAAACGCTGTGGGTTCCCGGCAGGGGAGCGCAGCTCAAGAAGTTTGCGCCCCCCGGTCCTATTGGACCCAATTGAAATCCCTTTTAAAAAAAACAGTATGTATCTCGGGAACCTGAGGGGGGCGGGGGGGGGGAGGATCCCAGAGGTGAAAATAGTGCGGTTCAACTATGAAGGAACCCCAACCCTCTCTAATAGCGCACTTAAGGAATGGAAATACCTGGGCGCTACCTAGGAATAGGGTAAGTATGGTATCAAAAAACCTTGATGGTAGACAAGGTTTTCCCTCTGGTTCTTGTCCTCCTGTGACTCTAACCCCAATGGAGGATCTACCCAGGATCCTTCAAATGGAAGCAAAAAGAAAGAAGGGGAAGGGGGAGCACTGGTGGAGTAATAAAGTCGAGTGATATCTGATTCAGGTGTGTAGAACACTGAAAAATGGATGGTGTGAAACTAAAATAATTTAAACACTCACACGGCCTTGTGCGAATGCTTGCGCATCAAGGTATCTTTTGCGTCCTTGGTTCTTTTTCTTGTGGATTCAGTATCCACTTCTCGTCAGGGCCCTTTTTCTCTCGATCTGGTGTCCCTTGTCTTCTTTGTACCTCACCTTTTTCTTGCGTGTTGTATCACCCTCAGAGGAAATAAATAGGGGTATCAGCAGTAATAGATATATAACCACAATAGTGCAACAAAGAGGTGGCACATGGATGAAGTATATAGAGTATATAAACACTCACACGGGCGTGTGTGAGTGAACACTGAGGGAAGGTATCTTGACCTCCAGGTAGATCTCGATGTGCCAAAGAGCCTATTGTGACTCTATGGCAATTGGAACAAGGTGTAGATAAAAATAAATATATATTTACTCACACGGCCAAGTGTGAGTCCTCACTTGGAAAGGTATCTTATGTGGTCCGTCAGGAGTCCCTGGAAAGGGGCTGTGCCAGCCTCTGGTGGTGATGGTTCTCTCCCAAAGGCAATGAAGAAATCTGTCAGCTCAGAATGTATGGGCTAAACTCTTTATTGATAGCAAGATTAAAACAACAAGCTCACCGCTCGCTCAACCAGTGAGCTGCGGTGTAAACAAGGGTTAAGAAGGCCAGTCTGTGGGGGATGTTTAGCGGGACTCGTGGGGCTGCAGCAGAAACTCTCACCGCGTCCGGATGGAGCTCTGCACTTCCCGTGTCCTGCTCCCTATGGTGGCCGCAACAGTTCAAAAAGGTAGGGGGATATCGAGCAACGCGTTTCGCCCTATGGGCTTCCTCAGGCTCCGTAGTTTGAATGGATATGGCTCGCCGTACGTCCTTATATACTGCGGCTTGCCGGGTAAATCAATCCCCATCCATCCTCCTCCTACATACAGCTGGTCTGAATAAAAATTGGCTCCAATGATGTGTGTGTCCAAGTTTAATTGTAATCAACTAATATTGATGTGGGTGGAATAAAAGTCACGCCTATAATGACAACGGAAGCCTCCATAGCTAATGATGAGGACTGTGATTGGTGACATTTCATGTAAACTGGTCTAAAAACATAGATATTTCTAATATTCGAAAAACTGGAAGTTAAATCATTGAGTGTTAGGAGTGGATAGTTCCTACAAATGCTGTGCCCGTATTTTATTAGTTGGAGAGATTGTTGATGGCAACGCTAATGGTTAACCTCATTTTTAACCTCATCCCTGCTGGGAGTTGAGGTCAATCTGCATATGTTATGTTAATTAGAAACAATATGTGTAGTGAATATTGTGACAATATTTTTAAAAGTGGTTAGAAGTTTAAAACATATATATGGACTCTTAGATGGTGTTTGACAGATCCAAACCTGTAAGGTAAATCAAAAAACACAATCAATATATTTAATGCCATAAATTTGGCATAGATAAGATATGTTCAAGGCTACCTTGAAGCACAGGGAGGTGAAAGGGGGGAGGGGAAGGGGAGGGAGGAGGGGGAAGGGAGAGGAAAGGAAAGGGGAGGGGTGGGCAAAACGGTGGGGACATGGAAGTCTGCTAAAAACATGGCTGTGAGTGTGACTGTGAGTGGGAAGTACCTATGTCCAGAGAAGAGGATATGGGCAGCTCAGAAAAAGGCTCCTAGATCTATGTCTATATTGAGGCCCTTAGGAGCCAGGGTCTGAAGTCTATAAATCCAAAAAGTCTCTCGTTGTGCAAGTTTGTTGAGAAGATCTCCGCCCCTCCAATGTGTCTCTACTTTTTCTATTCCTTTATATAAAAGCCCCTCTGGGTTTCCTCCATGTGCCAGGCTAAAATGTCTAGAGACGCTGTGGGTCATCACCTGCCTTCGTATATTGCCCATGTGCTCCAAAACTCGGACTCTCAAGGCCCTAGAAGTCCGGCCCACGTATTGGAGACCACATGGGCACTCCAGCAGGTACACCACATAATCCGTCCGACAATTGATAAGGTTTTTAATGTTAAATTTTTCTTTCGTGATATTGGAAATAAAACTGGTTCTATCATCTTTCTTTGCCTGTTTGCAGGCCTTGCAGCTATAGCAACTGAAAAATCCCAATGGTGGGGGTAACCAATGTTGTGTCTTATTCTTAGGTAGACTCTTAAATACACTGGGTGCCAGTTTTGCCTTTATGGTAGGCGCCCTTCTGAAAATGACCCTTGGGGTTGATGGAATATGATCCTTTAAGATAGGGTCTGTCTGCAAAATATGCCAGTGTTTTTTTATCACAGCTGTTATATTGCCCGAATCGGTACTAAAATCAGTGATAAATGATATGGGGAAGTTCGTATCCTTTTTTTTATCTCTAGATTTTAGAAGGTGTTCCCTCGGAATTAAGTCCGTTCGTTGGAATGCTTCGTCAATTATTTTAGATTCATAGCCCCTTTCTAAAAATGTATCCTTTACATAGGTACTTCCCACTCACAGTCACACTCACAGCCATGTTTTTAGCAGACTTCCATGTCCCCACCGTTTTGCCCACCCCTCCCCTTTCCTTTCCTCTCCCTTCCCCCTCCCCCCTCCCTCCCTCCCCCCCCTCCTCCCTCCCTTCCCCCTCCCCCCTCCCTCCCCCCCTCCTCCCTCCCCTTCCCCTCCCCCTTTCACCTCCCTGTGCTTCAAGGTAGCCTTGAACATATCTTATCTATGCCAAATTTATGGCATTAAATATATTGATTGTGTTTTTTGATTTACCTTACAGGTTTGGATCTGTCAAACACCATCTAAGAGTCCATATATATGTTTTAAACTTCTAACCACTTTTAAAAATATTGTCACAATATTCACTACACATATTGTTTCTAATTAACATAACATATGCAGATTGACCTCAACTCCCAGCAGGGATGAGGTTAAAAATGAGGTTAACCATTAGCGTTGCCATCAACAATCTCTCCAACTAATAAAATATGGGCACAGCATTTGTAGGAACTATCCACTCCTAACACTCAATGATTTAACTTCCAGTTTTTCGAATATTAGAAATATCTATGTTTTTAGACCAGTTTACATGAAATGTCACCAATCACAGTCCTCATCATTAGCTATGGAGGCTTCCGTTGTCATTATAGGCGTGACTTTTATTCCACCCACATCAATATTAGTTGATTACAATTAAACTTGGACACACACATCATTGGAGCCAATTTTTATTCAGACCAGCTGTATGTAGGAGGAGGATGGATGGGGATTGATTTACCCGGCAAGCCGCAGTATATAAGGACGTACGGCGAGCCATATCCATTCAAACTACGGAGCCTGAGGAAGCCCATAGGGCGAAACGCGTTGCTCGATATCCCCCTACCTTTTTGAACTGTTGCGGCCACCATAGGGAGCAGGACACGGGAAGTGCAGAGCTCCATCCGGACGCGGTGAGAGTTTCTGCTGCAGCCCCCACGAGTCCCGCTAAACATCCCCCACAGACTGGCCTTCTTAACCCTTGTTTACACCGCAGCTCACTGGTTGAGCGAGCGGTGAGCTTGTTGTTTTAATCTTGCTATCAATAAAGAGTTTAGCCCATACATTCTGAGCTGACAGATTTCTTCATTGCCTTTGGGAGAGAACCATCACCACCAGAGGCTGGCACAGCCCCTTTCGGCTGGCACAGCCCCTTTCCAGGGACTCCTGACGGACCACATAAGATACCTTTCCAAGTGAGGACTCACACTTGGCCGTGTGAGTAAATATATATTTATTTTTATCTACACCTTGTTCCAATTGCCATAGAGTCACAATAGGCTCTTTGGCACATCGAGATCTACCTGGAGGTCAAGATACCTTCCCTCAGTGTTCACTCACACACGCCCGTGTGAGTGTTTATATACTCTATATACTTCATCCATGTGCCACCTCTTTGTTGCACTATTGTGGTTATATATCTATTACTGCTGATACCCCTATTTATTTCCTCTGAGGGTGATACAACACGCAAGAAAAAGGTGAGGTACAAAGAAGACAAGGGACACCAGATCGAGAGAAAAAGGGCCCTGACGAGAAGTGGAGACTGAATCCACAAGAAAAAGAACCAAGGACGCAAAAGATACCTTGATGCGCAAGCATTCGCACAAGGCCGTGTGAGTGTTTAAATTATTTTAGTTTCACACCATCCATTTTTCAGTGTTCTACACACCTGAATCAGATATCACTCGACTTTATTACTCCACCAGTGCTCCCCCTTCCCCTTCTTTCTTTTTGCTTCCATTTGAAGGATCCTGGGTAGATCCTCCATTGGGGTTAGAGTCACAGGAGGACAAGAACCAGAGGGAAAACCTTGTCTACCATCAAGGTTTTTTGATACCATACTTACCCTATTCCTAGGTAGCGCCCAGGTATTTCCATTCCTTAAGTACGCCCTTACCCCACTACCCGTGGCAGCACCACACACTATAGACCATTGTCTATTAATCAATCACACACGACTTCCACCCCCTTACGAGTTTGACACACATCATGGAAGTGGAGACAAATGAGATGTCCATTAATGTATTCGAAAAAAGACTCTTGAGAGGGAAAGACATAGAGATAAGGATGCAAAACACAGAAAAGAAAGAAGATAAGGACATTATAAATGAAGAATTTGAAAAACTAGACAGACTCCTCAAAAAAGAGACCAGAAAAATTATTGATATGGCCTACTTAGAAGAATACTTGAAAGTAAACAGAATCCCAAGGGGCTTAAGAACCAATAAAAAACCTTCTTTTGACTTAGAGGAGATTGAATTTACCGTCATGTGGGAAACCATTCTCGACACATGCGGGAAAGATTTAATGGAACTACTAATAAAACATCATAAACACTCCCTAGTCAAAATAGATGAAGAGGTCAACAATATTAAACAAAAACTTGAGTCCTTAATGGAATATCCAACATTTTTGGATAAAAACAAAAAACTCTCAGACGAGTTAGATACACTTGAGAAGAATCTAGAGATTAGTAAGAACATTAAATTCGAGAGAGATAGAGAGGACTATGAGGTAGGCCTCAGTAAGAGGTGGGACAAAAGTGGGTATAATAAACCACAAGACCGCGGCAGAGATGATAGTGCACACACACCTAAGAGATCCAAGACCACTTCCAAAGATAGAAAGGCCAAACAAGAAACATTAAAGAAAGAGCCCCCACCATCTGCCCCATCCCTTCCACCACCAGCTAGAAAGGATACAGAGAATAGAATAGAGAACACCAAAGGCATCAGAGAGCATAGACATTACGAAAGAGATCACACCAATCATTATAAACACCACCAACCCTATATACCTTATCACCAGAGAGGGGATAGGGGCTATGAGTACCACGACAGGGGAGATTACCATAGAAGGGAACGGAGGAGCCGGGAAAGATCAAGAGATTGGGAGAGACAGAGAGATCGTGATATGCGGCCGACTAATGGAAGAGATTACAGGGGAGGTAGAGAGGAAAGAGGACCAAAAACCTATGGAAGAGACGAAAGAGAAAATCGATATGCCAGGGATAGAAGAGAAACACCGAGGGATAGAGACGGAGAAAGGGGGAGACAGAGACATGTGAGCCGCTCGCCCATAAAAAGTCCAGTCTGGGATAGACCCAAGCAAAATACAGCGGTGACTTTTTTAGAGCAAAGTCCCCCGCACCCCGCACCCACTCAGAATCGATTCGAACTACTAACAGAGAGAGAGAAAGAAGGGAACCATCACAAAAAAAGAGAAAGAGAGGAAAAAGAGGAAGAAGGAGGCCCCCAAAAAAGACAAACAAAATAAGGGGCGTATTCAATATAAGCAAGGCCACACTCACTAGCACCCAACTTGGATTAATCGAGAGAGGCTTAAATTTCGCCCCAAGTCAGAAGTCCAGTGGTTTTAACATGTTCCTGGATGCTAACAAATTTCTAAGGAACCTAACCGTGAAAAGATTCTTTTTAAATAAAGACGCACAGTCCAGAGAAATAATGGGAGGGAGTCAAGCCATAGCACACAGCACAGTAGAAGCCACCAGTCAGGAAGACCATTTTACACATTCAGGTCTAAAAGACAAATCGAAATTTTATCCCAGCCACAGCAAGGGACAGCACCTAGAGGTCTATTCACAGCTAGTTATAGAAGACCTAGAGAAAATTGCAAAACTGCCAAAAACCAAACGGGACAATCTCAACAGGGAGGAAAAAGAGGCCCTGAAAGCATTAGAAGAAGATAGATCCATCACCATCAAACCAGCGGACAAGGGGGGAGGCGTGGTGGTGATGGATACTGAATATTACCTCAGAGAATCAGACCGTATATTAGGAGATGAAAGAACCTATCAAAAATTAAACAGTGACCCTACCTCAAAGGATAAGAAAGTTTTAGATTCCATACTAGAGAGGGGGAAGTCCCTGGGGATTTTGAACCAGAAGGAATGGAGTTACTTAAAACGAGACCATCCCATTCTGCCTGTGTTCTATTTTTTACCTAAGATACACAAATGCCTGGAGACTCCCCCGGGGAGACCGATCATATCAGGGATGGGCTCCCTGACTCAAAATTTATCCGAATATGTTGATACCTTCCTTCAGAAATACGCCACAAGCAGTAGGTCATATTTAAAAGACACCACACAGGTCTTAAACATTTTAAATAACACCCAATGGCAGGAAAATTATTTTTTAGTGACGTGTGATGTCAAATCGCTCTATACCTGCATCAAACATACGGATGGAGAGAGAGCAATAGAGCGTGTGTTAATAAAAGACACCACTATACCTGATGAACGGAAATTCATTTTAGACAGTATAGGTTTTATTTTGCGCCATAACTCATTTTGGTTCAACGGTGATGTCTTTCTCCAGTTGTGCGGCACCGCAATGGGGACAAGGTTTGCACCCAGTTTTGCAAACATCTTCATGGCGGATTGGGAAGACAGTTATATCTGGTCCGACCATCCGTTTGGCGCGAGCCTTGTCTCCTGGCATCGTTATATTGACGATGTGCTGCTCATATGGAGGGGGACCGAACCAGAGTTGAATCTTTTTATCAGTTACATTAACACCAACCAAGTGAACCTAGAGTTCACTACAGAACATAGTCAAACTTCTCTACACTTTTTAGATCTTACGATTTTTGTGGAAAACAATGTATTAAAAACAAAAACGTTTTTTAAACCCACCGATGCGAATAACTACCTTTTAAGTACTAGCTGCCACCACTCAAAATGGCTTAAAAACATCCCTTACGGACAACTGCGCAGAATAAAAAGGAACTGCACAGATCCGGAGACTTATCAAGAACAGGCCATTATTTTAAAGGATAAATTTTTAGAAAGGGGCTATGAATCTAAAATAATTGACGAAGCATTCCAACGAACGGACTTAATTCCGAGGGAACACCTTCTAAAATCTAGAGATAAAAAAAAGGATACGAACTTCCCCATATCATTTATCACTGATTTTAGTACCGATTCGGGCAATATAACAGCTGTGATAAAAAAACACTGGCATATTTTGCAGACAGACCCTATCTTAAAGGATCATATTCCATCAACCCCAAGGGTCATTTTCAGAAGGGCGCCTACCATAAAGGCAAAACTGGCACCCAGTGTATTTAAGAGTCTACCTAAGAATAAGACACAACATTGGTTACCCCCACCATTGGGATTTTTCAGTTGCTATAGCTGCAAGGCCTGCAAACAGGCAAAGAAAGATGATAGAACCAGTTTTATTTCCAATATCACGAAAGAAAAATTTAACATTAAAAACCTTATCAATTGTCGGACGGATTATGTGGTGTACCTGCTGGAGTGCCCATGTGGTCTCCAATACGTGGGCCGGACTTCTAGGGCCTTGAGAGTCCGAGTTTTGGAGCACATGGGCAATATACGAAGGCAGGTGATGACCCACAGCGTCTCTAGACATTTTAGCCTGGCACATGGAGGAAACCCAGAGGGGCTTTTATATAAAGGAATAGAAAAAGTAGAGACACATTGGAGGGGCGGAGATCTTCTCAACAAACTTGCACAACGAGAGACTTTTTGGATTTATAGACTTCAGACCCTGGCTCCTAAGGGCCTCAATATAGACATAGATCTAGGAGCCTTTTTCTGAGCTGCCCATATCCTCTTCTCTGGACATAGGTACTTCCCACTCACAGTCACACTCACAGCCATGTTTTTGCAGACTTCCATGTCCCCACCGTTTTGCCCACTCCTCCCCTTTCCTTTCCTCTCCCTTCCCCCTCCCCCCTCCCTCCCCCCCTCCTCCCTCCCCTTCCCCTCCCCCCTTTCACCTCCCTGTGCTTCAAGGTAGCCTTGAACATATCTTATCTATGCCAAATTTATGGCATTAAATATATTGATTGTGTTTTTTGATTTACCTTACAGGTTTGGATCTGTCAAACACCATCTAAGAGTCCATATATATGTTTTAAACTTCTAACCACTTTTAAAAATATTGTCACAATATTCACTACACATATTGTTTCTAATTAACATAACATATGCAGATTGACCTCAACTCCCAGCAGGGATGAGGTTAAAAATGAGGTTAACCATTAGCGTTGCCATCAACAATCTCTCCAACTAATAAAATACGGGCACAGCATTTGTAGGAACTATCCACTCCTAACACTCAATGATTTAACTTCCAGTTTTTCGAATATTAGAAATATCTATGTTTTTAGACCAGTTTACATGAAATGTCACCAATCACAGTCCTCATCATTAGCTATGGAGGCTTCTGTTGTCATTATAGGCGTGACTTTTATTCCACCCACATCAATATTAGTTGATTACAATTAAACTTGGACACACACATCATTGGAGCCAATTTTTATTCAGACCAGCTGTATGTAGGAGGAGGATGGATGGGGATTGATTTACCCGGCAAGCCGCAGTATATAAGGACGTACGGCGAGCCATATCCATTCAAACTACGGAGCCTGAGGAAGCCCATAGGGCGAAACGCGTTGCTCGATATCCCCTTACCTTTTTGAACTGTTGCGGCCACCATAGGGAGCAGGACACGGGAAGTGCAGAGCTCCATCCGGACGCGGTGAGAGTTTCTGCTGCAGCCCCACGAGTCCCGCTAAACATCCCCCACAGACTGGCCTTCTTAACCCTTGTTTACACCGCAGCTCACTGGTTGAGCGAGCGGTGAGCTTGTTGTTTTAATCTTGCTATCAATAAAGAGTTTAGCCCATACATTCTGAGCTGACAGATTTCTTCATTGCCTTTGGGAGAGAACCATCACCACCAGAGGCTGGCACAGCCCCTATCCAGGGACTCCTGACGGACCACATAAGATACCTTTCCAAGTGAGGACTCACACTTGGCCGTGTGAGTAAATATATATTTATTTTTATCTACACCTTGTTCCAATTGCCATAGAGTCACAATAGGCTCTTTGGCACATCGAGATCTACCTGGAGGTCAAGATACCTTCCCTCAGTGTTCACTCACACACGCCCGTGTGAGTGTTTATATACTCTATATACTTCATCCATGTGCCACCTCTTTGTTGCACTATTGTGGTTATATATCTATTACTGCTGATACCCCTATTTATTTCCTCTGAGGGTGATACAACACGCAAGAAAAAGGTGAGGTACAAAGAAGACAAGGGACACCAGATCGAGAGAAAAAGGGCCCTGACGAGAAGTGGATACTGAATCCACAAGAAAAAGAACCAAGGACGCAAAAGATACCTTGATGCGCAAGCATTCGCACAAGGCCGTGTGAGTGTTTAAATTATTTTAGTTTCACACCATCCATTTTTCAGTGTTCTACACACCTGAATCAGATATCACTCGACTTTATTACTCCACCAGTGCTCCCCCTTCCCCTTCTTTCTTTTTGCCTCTCTAATAGCGCGTCTGAGATCAGATGTATTGTAACGAACCCCAACCCTCTCTAATAGCGCGTCTGAGATCAGATGCATTGTAAGGAACCCCGACCCTCTCTAATAGCGCGTCTGAGATCAGATGCAGTGTAAGGAACCCCAACCCTCTCTAATAGCGCGTCTGAGATCAGATGCATTGTAAGGAACCCCAACCCTCTCTAATAGCGCGTCTGATATCAGATGCATTGTAAGGAACCCCAACCCTCTCTAATAGCGCGTCTGAGATCAGATGCATTGTAAGGAACCCCAACCCTCTCTAATAGCGCGTATGAGATCAGGTGCATTGTAAGGAACCCCAACCCTCTCTAATAGCGCGTCTGAGATCAGATGCATTGTAAGGAACCCCAACCCTCTCTAATAGCGCGTATGAGATGCATTGTAAGGAACCCCAACCCTCTCTAATAGCGCGTCTGAGATCAGATGCATTGTAAGGAACCCCAACCCTCTCTAATAGCGCGTATGAGATGCATTGTAAGGAACCCCAACCCTCTCTAATAGCGCGTCTGAGATCAGATGCATTGTAAGGAACCCCAACCCTCTCTAATAGCGCGTCTAAGATCAGATGCATTGTAAGGAACCCCAACCCTCTCTAATAGCGCGTATGAGATGCATTGTAAGGAACCCCAACCCTCTCTAATAGCGCGTCTAAGATCAGATGCATTGTAAGGAACCCCAACCCTCTCTAATAGCGCGTCTGAGATCAGATGCATTGTAAGGAACCCCAACCCTCTCTAATAGCGCGTCTGAGATCAGATGCATTGTAAGGAACCCCAACCCTCTCTAATAGCGCGTCTAAGATCAGATGCATTGTAAGGAACCCCAACCCTCTCTAATAGCGCGTATGAGATGCATTGTAAGGAACCCCAACCCTCTCTAATAGCGCGTCTAAGATCAGATGCATTGTAAGGAACCCCAACCCTCTCTAATAGCGCGTCTGAGATCAGATGCATTGTAAGGAACCCCAACCCTCTCTAATAGCGCGTATGAGATGCATTGTAAGGAACCCCAACCCTCTCTAATAGCGCGTCTAAGATCAGATGCATTGTAAGGAACCCCAACCCTTGCTAATAGCGCGTCTGAGATCAGATGCATTGTAAGGAAACCCAACCCTCTCTAATAGCGCGTATGAGATGCATTGTAAGGAACCCCAACCCTCTATAATAGCGCGACCGAGATAAGATACATTGTAAATTATTCTGTATTTGGTACAATTTTCATATGACCGGAAAATTGCAGGGGACCCTTTAGCGATGCCCGGGGAACCCTGGTTGAAAAAGACTGCTGTATGCGAATAGGATGATACAAATGTAATCTGGATATCATCTTCAATCCAGAAATCAGTTCTGATGAACCATACAATGTAGCTGAAGGAGGAATACAATATTATTTAGAGGAACTGAAATTTTTTTCCTGTTCTAAAGCGTCCTCTTTCACAGAATGTGGAGTTCTCAGAAAGTAAACCCAGCACACAGGATCACTAGGAATGAATATACTTCAAATCAAGCCAACTTACACACAAAGAAAGAGTAAAGCAGGGTCAGCCAGGAGCAAAAGCACTTAAATATGACGTAATAGTAACAACAAAGCTTTTCCCACTCCAAGGATATTAAGAAATGTATCATGGTACCAATAAATAGTGTGATAATGATCTGTTGAGAAAAAAAGTGTAGAGCACCCTAAACACAGAATAAAGGCAAAAATAACTTCATTCTCAATAACACCCTAGACTCTACGTGCCTTACTAACTACTGCCCTGTATCCCGCTTGCCGCTTGTCTCCAAATTGCTAGAACGTCTCGTATTCTCCCATATGAGCAACTTTCTTAATTCCCATGCCCTCCTGGACCTTTTACAATCTGGGTTCCGTACAGCTCACTCAGCAGATACTGTGCCCACTCAGCAGAGACTGTGCTCACTCAGCAGAGACTGTGCTCACTCAGCAGATACTGTGCTCACTCAGCAGATACTGTGCTCACTCAGCAGAGACTGTGCTCACTCAGCAGAGACTGTGCTCACTCAGCAGATACTGTGCTCACTCAGCAGAGACTGTGCTCATTCAGCAGAGACTGTGCTCACTCAGCAGAGACTGTGCTCACTCAGCAGAGACTGTGCTCACTCAGCAGATACTGTGCTCACTCAGCAGAGACTGTGCCCACTAAAGTAGTCAATGATCTACATGAAGCTAAATCCCAAGGCCACTTTGGTTTACTAATTCTACTCGATCTCTCTGCTGCCTTTGATACTGTCGATTACTCTCTTCACCTTCATATTCTAAACTCCCTTGGTAACTGCAATAAAGTTCTGTCCTGGTTCTATCCTGGTTCTCATCTTACCTGTCCCCTGCCACGCTTTATTTTATTTATTTACTAGCTGAGAGACCCGGCGTTGCCCGGGATGTAATGTTCCCGCTCCTCTCTCTCTCCTCTCCCCTTCCCCCTCTCTCTGTTTGTCCCCCATTCACATCAAACCAGTTCCCCCCGCTCCCTCCTTTACAGCTCTGTTTGTCCCCCTTTACAGCTTCATGCAGTGTGTGTGCGTCAGTCATTGTGTGTACGTCAGTCAGTCACTGGGGGTGTGTGAAAGCGCGTCAGTGAGTCTGACGCAGAAACACAAACACACACACACAGACTGACTGACGCACACACACAGTCAGTGTGTGCGTGTGTGTGTGCCTCAGTCCGTCAGTGTGTGCGTGCGCGTCAGTCAGTGTGCGTGCGGCAGTCATTCAGTGTGTGTGCGTGCGTGCGTGCGTCAGTCAGTCACTGTGTGTGTGTGTACGTGCGTGGGTGGGTGTGGGGGGGTGTCAGTCAGTGTGTGTGTCAGTCAGTGTGTGTGTCAGTCAGTGTGTGTGTCAGTCGGTGTGTGTCAGTCAGTGTGTGTGTCAGTCAGTGTGTGTGTGTGTGTGTGTGCGCGCGTCAGTCATTGTGTGTGTGTCAGTGTGTGTGTGTGTGTGTGTGTGTGTCAGTGTGTGTGTGTGTCAGTGTGTGTGTGTGTGTCAGTGTGTGTGTGTGTGTCAGTGTGTGTGTGTGTGTGTGTCAGTGTATGTGTGTGCGTGTCAGTCTGTGTGTGTGTGTGCGTCAGTCAGGGTGTGTGCGTGCGTCAGTCAGGGTTTGTGCGTGCGTCAGTCAGGGTGTGTGCGTGCGTCAGTCAGGGTGTGTGCGTGCGTCAGTCAGGGTGTGTGCGTGCGTCAGTCAGGGTGTGTGCGTGCGTCCGTCAGGGTGTGTGCGTGTGTCAGTCAGGGAGTGTGCCTGCGTCAGTCAGGGTGTGCTCGTGCGTCAGTCAGGGTGTGCGCGTGCGTCAGTCAGGGTGTGTGCGTGCGTCAGTCAGGGTGTGTGTGCGTGCGTCAGTCAGGGTGTGCGCGTGCATCAGTCAGGGTGTGCGCGTGCGTCAGTCAGGGTGTGCGCGTGCGTCAGTCAGGGTGTGCGCGTGCGTCAGTCAGGGTGTGCGCGTGCGTCAGTCAGGGAGTGTGCCTGCGTCAGTCAGGGTGTGCGTGCGTCAGTCAGGGTGTGCGCGTGCGTCAGTCAGGGTGTGCGCGTGCGTCAGTCAGGGTGTGCGCGTGCGTCAGTCAGGGTGTGCGCGTGCGTCAGTCAGGGTGTGCGCGTGCGTCAGTCAGGGTGTGCGCGTGCGTCAGTCAGGGTGTGTGCGTGCGTCAGTCAGTGTGTGTGCGTGCGTCAGTCAGGGTTTGTGTGCGTGCGTCAGTCAAAGGGCAGGCATGGGGGGGGGTGAAGGGCAGGGGTGGTGGGGGGTGAAGGGCAGGGGTAGGGGGGGTGAAGGGCAGGGGTAGGGGGGGTGAAGGGCAGGGGTAGGGGGGGTGAAGAGCAGGGGTAGGGGGGGTGAAGGGCAGGGGTAGGGGGGGTGAAGGGCAGGGGTAGGGGGGGTGAAGGGCAGGGGTAGGGGGGGGTGAAGGGCAGGGGTAGGGGGGGGTGAAGGGTAGGGGGGGTGAAGGGCAGGGATAGAGGGGGTGAAGGGCAGGGGTAGGGGGGGGTGAAGGGCAGGGGTAGGGGGGTGAAGGGCAGGGGTGGGGGGGTGAAGGGCAGGGGTAGGGGGTGAAGGGCAGGGGTAGGGGGGGTGAAGGGCAAGGGTAGGGGGGGTGAAGGGCAGGGGTAGGGGAGGGTGAAGGGCAGGGGTAGGGGGGGGGGGGTGAAGGGCAGGGGTAGGGGTGAAAGTGAGGCACAAATTGTTGGCAGGAGTAAAATGTCCCTCTCCACACACACACACACACACACACACACACACACACACACACACACACACACACACACACACACACACACCGGGAGTGAGAGGTGGTGGAGAGTGGGACTGCCGCAGATCCGAGGAGGCTGCTTGGCCCCCCAGCGGCCGGGGAGTTAGCGGCGTGGAGGTAGCGCCGGTGAGTTAGCGGCCGGGGAGTTAGCGGCGGGGGGGTAAGGGAGCGCCGGGGAGGTAAGGGAGCGTTGGCGGCTGGGGTAGGAGGGCCGCGCTTACCCTCCGTCCGGGAGCCGGTGCAGGGTGGCGGCGCACGTGGTGGGGATGTTGCGGAGAGGTAAGGGTGCGGCGGTGAGGTAGCGCCTCGCTTCCCCTCTGTCTTTCCGGGAGCCGGTTGAGAGCGAGGGGGGAGGAGCCTGAAGTTGGCGGCAGGAGGGCCGCGCTTCCCCTCCGTCCGGGGGCCGGTGCAGGGCAGCGCACGTGATGGGGGACACGGGGGACACAGGGGGCTGTGTGTGTGTGTGTTTGTGTGTGTGTGTGTCTCTCCTTTGGCCCGTCACTCCGCCTCAGGCCAATGAGAGGTGTGCGGGGGCGGGCAGGCCAAGGGAGCAATCTCATTGGCCTGGCCCAAGGTCCAATGGGATTGCCGCTAGGGACACAGGGAGACACATACAGACAAGGACACATATGACGCTTTCAGAAAAATATAGTAAGATTTATAAAATGTTTTACTGGGAAGTAACACATCGAGAGTTACCTCTCATTTTCACGTATGTCCTGGGAATAGAGTTAAGATGACAAATAATACATGGTTACAAATAGTTACATAAATGGGCAGGGTATACATTATATACAAGACATTGCATGCACAGTTAGAGATAATATATATTATAGGTGTATGTAACAGTTACAGACCAGATTAAAATGTGAGACAGCTTTAGTTTTGAAAGAACTTAAACTGGCGGCAGATGTGAGAGTCTCCGGTAGGTTGTTCCAGTTGTGGGGTGCGCGGTAAGAGAAGGAGGAGCGGTCGGATACTTTGTTGAGCCTTGGGACCATGAACAGTCTTTCAATGGATCAGTCTCAAAAATTGTGAAAGAGAAGAGAGAGTTAGAGAGAGAGAGCTAATGAGAGAGAGAGAATGAGTGATAATGAGAGAGAGAATGATGGAGAGATGAGAGATAGACAGAGATAGAGAGATAATGATGGAGAGATAATGGGAGAGGGATAATGATGGGACTTATGAGAGAGAGAGAGAGAGAGAGAGCATATTTTTCACAATCTGCGGTGCAGATTTCAGATTCAATATGGAATCTGAGTGCGGATTCTTTAAAATCCAATGTTGAATTCAGGAGAATCCGCTGTGATTTTCGAGCACCCAAACTACAGACAGACCTTATTGGTGCTGCACTCTTCATGAGGATGGGAAGAAGGATCTAGCTAACGGGTAAGAACACTGACGTTAAGTAGGGGAACCTCCTTGAATCAGTAGACCGCGCTTATCACCCTTTCAAATTGCAGTTCATTTTTTTACTTTCTTAACAGATCTTCTCTTGCCCTTCCCAACGCGGTTTTTATTTTAAAAAAAAATGCTATTCTTTCAGGAGACATGTGCGATTGAGATATTAAATGTCCGGGAGGTTAAAATGGAGCTCTCCCCAGGGCAGTTTAACTGATACCACGGTAACCTCTGATACTAGAGAATAAGAAAATCATGATTTTTAACAGGTTTTGTTCTTTTGTTAATGGCCAGGGTCCAGGGGAACAAACTAATATTGGCTTCTGGACGAGATTGCTCCTATAAGGAGTGACTGTACAGCACTTTTTCGCTCTGTGTCTCAAGCATGAACATTAGATTGTAAGCTCTTTGGTCACAACTATTGGTCTCAATATTCACTGCAACGTTCTGTGCCCACTGTCTATATATCTATATATATATATTTGAAAACGTTGTATATTTGCTGTGCTTATGGGCAATCTGATTGGTCAGTTAGTCTGTCACTCACCCTCTGGCCAATCAGATTGGTCCGTGGCCCGGCCCCACCCCCGCACGCCTCTCATTGGTCCCAACTGCCACACTCACCCGCCGCCGACACAGCTACCCACGGCCATGGGCGCCCGCTCCTCGGTGCCGCCGCCTCGCCTCTCCCCACACCCAACCCCCGCCCCCCCCAGAGCACGCTCTCCATCCCCGAGAGCGCTCCTCCGGCTCTCTCCGCTTCTCCCTGCAGCCAGAGGGGAGGGAGATGCGTGGCCCGGGAGGAGAGATGCGTGCGCCTCCGCCACGAGCCCGCTCCCTGGCGCTCTCCCACTTCCCCGGCACTCTCCCACTAAGCCTCCCACCCCCAGAGCACGCTCTCTCCGGCTCACCCCCCCCCCCCCCCCCACACGTCGCTACCCCGGCTCACCATCCCCGAGTGGGGACACCACCGAGGAGCCCGAGGTGGAGGAGGAGGGCGGCCGGTACCCGGAGGAAGAGGAGGGCAGCCCAGGAGGCAGCAGGGAGGTGAGGCGGCAGGGAGGTGGGGAAGTGCACTAGCTCCCCCTGGCCCCGCCTTTCACCCCCCCCTGGCCCCACCTTTCAGCCCCCCTGCCCCCGCCTTTCACCCTGTCCTCGCCTTTCACCCCCCTGCCCCTGCAATCCCGGGCAACGCCAAGTATATATATATGTGTGTGTTAAGTGCATTTCCCTGGTTCCTGGGCATGCTAGGCTGATGATCCGATTACCCAGTCTACACCCCCAGGAACCCGGATTGAGTTTGTTCCACAGGGAGATCGGAGACAATAGAGGGTGGGGGTGGGCAGTCCTATCTGGGAGACATTGGTCCGATGAGCAAAGCCAGTGTCTGCCAAGACAGAGAGACGCCTATCTCCTCCAGAGAGCTGGGGGAGGTATGTGCTGCTCTCATTGGTCAGTTTCGTAATTCCCACCCTCCTTGCCTCGGCCTCCCGGTCACACCTCCCAGCCCAGATTGGCCCACAGACGAGCCCTCGCGCTGTGATTGGCTTCTCGACCAGCATCTGCGCTGGGATTGGTTGCTGCCCCGAGCTCCAAGATTTCCTATGGAGACCGGGAACCTATAAAAGCAGTGACCGATCAGAGTTCCGCAGATCTCTCCTGGGCTGGCGGTCAGATAGACCAAGCGGTGGGCTCTGAGGACGCGCCAGAGACACCCGAAGTGTGTTCGCCGAGCGGGAGATTTGAACACGCTTGGTTCCAAATTGCATCCAGTGCTACAGGAACTCTGCGGGTTTGCTACCGACGTGGAAGCTGCTTCGGGATGTCAGTGGCGGCGGACACCTGAGCGATCGGGATTCCCTCTGTATTGTGTGGGTTTTGGGAGTATAGCTCTGTTTGGACTTTGTACTGTGTCTGTTTGCTCCGGGCCGAAATAAACACCTGCTTATGTGATCTCTGTGTCCTGTCCGGTGCTTGATACTGTGAAAGAGTCATAGTCTCCCGTGACACGGGTACGCAGTAGTAAAAGGATATTATAACAAGAACCTCAATGCTCTCAACACTGTTATACACAGGCCATGCATTATGTATCTTGTTCCTGTGCAGTGCTAGCGAGATCTGTGCTGCCAGGAAGGATGACATGATGTGGATTGTGGGGTACATGTTGTGCTCCATTTCTAGCGTGGCTGCAAAAAATCACATGTCATTGTCTTTCTAAGAAGAAAGGATTTATTTTTATTTAACAGATAGGAAGAGGCTTAGAGGCAAATCCGGACAAATCCTCAACCACACCATACAGCACTGCAGCGTTGCTGTATATTATACAATGTACAGTATAACGCTCCATCTTCCCAATGAATGTAAGGAGAGGGGGCAGAATAATGCCGGATATGTCTCATTAACACCGTGTTTACTGGAATGACCTGCCTGTATCGCAAAAACCTGCAAATGCGCTATTCCTAGAACCTCCCAAATAAGGCAGCTTGTCAAACTAAAAGAGGTTAGTGCATAGTGACCCCAACGTTTCCCGGTTATCACAGGTCAGCGTTCTTCCGGCGTGGGTTTGCCAAGCTGATCTTCGTTTGGCATCAGAACACGAGGGATGGGTTCGGCCGGACCTTGTGACCCGAATCTTTCATCCACAGGCCCACTCGGTCTATCCCTAATAATCTGGGACACAGTACTGGTAAGGAGGCGATCCAAGTGGGCGTTTATTTTTGTGAATGTTTTTCATCGGTTTGAAGCAGGAGGTCTGCTGGGCTGAACCCCATTCATTTCAGCTGCGGGGACTCCCGGCTTCCCGAGATACAGACCTCCGTAGGGGGCGCCGGTAGCCGCTCGGATCGGCTAGCAGGGATCACATAACGGCGGAGTTTCAAAGCCCCTGCGCCCTGCGGGCCAATAGGAAGCCGTGATGTCATCAGGTGCGGCTTCCTATTGACTCACGTGACACGGGAGCTTTAAACTTGCAGGAGATACCAGCACCCCCTTTGGGGGTCTGTATCTCTGAAAGCAGGGGGTCCCCATAGCTGAAATTAACAGGGTTCAGCTCCGGAGACCCCCTGCTTCAAACCTGGGTTACACCATGATTTAGATTGGCAAAAAAAATCGCCCGCTTGCATTGCTCCTTAACCAGGTGACATCTCTGTAAATAAAGACAAAGAGGAACTGGGGAGCACAATAGGAATGGTAAGGGGGTATAATAACCCCTTTGAGGTGAAATCAAGGTAAACAATTACAGGTGCTGTGCTTGGTGCACAAAGTTCTGTTCTCTTAAACACAGAAGCGGAAGGCGACCCTGTGGGCACTACCCGAGAAGATATCAGGACACCATTATACAACAGCGCGCACACAGGGCCGTGTGAGTGAGATTTACGCTGATTATTTTTTCATCCCCATTTCCCCAACTTGATGCTTTGACTGGGGTCAGACTCTTTGAGCACCAAGCACAGCACCTGTAATTGTTTACACAAAGGAAGATAGAATGGCCTAAAAGGTCAAGTTGTGCGCCTTGCACTACACCAATGGAGATATGGGGAACCAATAAATTGTGAATGTGTGGTGACGGAACAAAAACTGCAATAAGAGTGCGGAGGTGGTGCTGGCAGGGATGGGGTTAATGATAAGCAAAGAAAAGAAAGAAAGCTCCCTAATAGCCGCACAAGCGAACACCTATACCTATGTTAAAAATGACTATTTATTAATAAATGATTAAAATATATTTATTGCAGCAAAAAGCTAACGTGAACCAAAGTGATTAAAATAAATTAAAAACCGGAGGAGGTAACTGTATGCCTAATTCAAACTAACAGTGTATGCTAGGAATAACTATTTTAGAATGTCCCACTGCTATATAATTATACTAACAGTGGTAGTTATACCAATACAGTTCTATATAGTTTGAGGACTACACCTAAATGGAGAGTATAGCTTAATATAGTGTGTGTGCTCAGAATAATATATTTGTTGAGCCAGCTAATGCTAGTATACGGATATATACACACACATATGTACCAGACCAACGGGTTCAAAGGTAAATGAACCTAGAGGTCTGTTATGTTTAGCAGAACAGCTATTTCAAGATCACAAAGTATGTGTCTTGTACTCAGAACCATGACAAATAGGAGAGTAGTCAGAGTGTTGTGCTTCCTTTAGAAGGCTCCGAAACACTCTAACTGAGAGAAGGCAACAGTCCTCTCCGATATAGCCAGCGCACTAGGTGGTGACGCTTAGCCTGCCCAACATATGTTTCACCGTTGTGGCTATTTTAATCACTTTGGTTCACGTTAGCTTTTTGCTGCAATAAATATATTTTAATCATTTATTAATAAATAGTAATTTTTAACATAGGTATAGGTGTTCTCTTGTGCGGCTATTAGGGAGCTTTCTTTCTTTTCTTTGCTTACCTGTAATTGTTTACCTTGATTTCACCTCAACGGGGTTATTATATCCCCTTACCATTCCTATTGTGCTCCCCAATTCCTCTTTGTCTTTATTTATGTTAAGGATCCCGGATAGATCCTGGTGGGGTTGAGCCATAGGAGGAAACTCCACACAAAGGGGTATACATCCCCCAAATAGGTATCTTATCTACATTGCTTTTACAGTTTGTTTAAGAGAGAGCCCAGGTACCATCTGTTCTTCTGGACATCTCTCTAACGTTAGAAGACGTACAGTTCTCTTTTCTTCTCTGACATTAGGAATGTGTTAACCTAGACATGGTCCCAGTTATCTGTAAATTCCAGGATGATGGTTTCGAAGTTCTCTTTGTAGCGGGGATATGTATGCGGATGAGGAAATGTTATTTTGCAGCCATTTATATCTGCATCAAATGTATCAAACGTATTTGAGTTTCTTTCATCTGGTGCTAAATTCTTAGGCTGCGCTTATAGTTCTGGCGACTGTGACGCCGCACAGCGCCGTAGCAAGTACATGCAGTCTGTCGTGGGTGCGCTCACGATGGCGCTGCAGAGCGACGGAGCAGTCGCGATTGCCGGTAGTCAAAGGATTTTGACTTTTTCGGCGTGCGCCGCATGCCGTCAGCAGCATGTAAGCGGTTCAGCCAATGAGGGCAAACCACTCGCGGCCATGCCCCCCCGGTCGCCCCTCTGTTCTCCTGCACTACCAGAGTGCATGAATCGCTATTGCGACGGCTGACGTCACATGGTCGCGTCGCCCTAAGTATAAGTGCAGCCTTTGGCACAAAAGATTGACAAGGTCCCGTATGCAGACATACAGGATTTCGTGGGAGAAAAATATCATCTGTTACAGACACAAACTGACACATTTCATTATAATATTGCACTGAGCTCTCTTATAACGTCTCCCCTAACTGCTCCCTATAACTCCTCCCCGAACTGCTCCTATTACTGCTCCCTATAACTCCTCCTAAACAGCGCTTTAAATCACTCACTGACAGAATCTGAGCAGGTAAGGTTTTCAGGATATGCCTGCTTCAGTACAGGTAGCTCAATCATTCCCTGCTTCAGCACAGGTGGCTCAATCAGAGGATTAGACAGAGCCTCTGGTTGAGCCACCTGTGCTGAAGCTGGGATGTCCTGAAAACCTGACCTGTTGATGGGGCTCTTGAAGACTGGAGTTGAGCCCCCTGCACTAGAAACCTTGTACAGTTACATCCATCAAGGATGATTATGTTGGTCTATTTTAAAGCGGTCTTGACCCGTAATCGGTCAACTCCTATACATCCCACTTGCCCAAGAGAAGACGTTGATGTCTTAGGCACCCTCCAGTTCACCTTCAACTTTTTCGGGTCCGTTTCCGACACTAAATCACAGCCCAGCTGCAGCTACTGATCTGAGAGATGTGTTCCCCCCTCTTTCAGATGTAATTTCAGCTGTAAACTCATCAGCGGCCCCAGCCCTTAATCTGGAGACTGGGCAAATGGAAAGCGGACAAATGACGCACAGCTGTAAGCCGCTTGTGCATGAATTAGGCAGAGTGTGTCCGAGATTGGAATCCCACCTGACCTTCTCTCCTTAAACAAAAATATATATATATATATTAGAATGTATGAGCAGAAACAGCATTTTGTTTAAACCCCAAGCAGCTGTCATTCGGGAAGCCAGGCGGACCGGCGACCTGGCCTGCTCCCATCCGACCTTCGCAGTCAGAAACATCCCACCGTGCAACTGGTAAAAGCAGGAACCTGGGGAGGTGCTGAAAACACCAGGAGAACAGCTCAGGATAACAATGAAATATCGCCGTAAAGTCAGGGACGAAAGTGTGCAGGTGCAAGAGAAGAGGTGGTGCAGAGTATCCCCAACTTTTTAATTTACAAGCTTTCCTTCACTGCTTTTTAGTTAATAAAAATGCATTTTCATGCAACAGTATGACCACTCTTTTTCTGTCTTTTTAACGTGTGTGAATATATATATTAGCCAGTATGCATAGCCAGTATAACCAACCTCACACTGATGAGACCTAAAAGGTCGAAACAACTGTCTGTGAGTAGGTTTACTGGCTTTGCATCTTATCCCATGCTGTGCTGAAAAGCTGTGTAATGCAGCAAGCATTATCTTATACGGGTTCCATGTAAAAAATGGATTTGAAGCAAAAAGTGACACTGTGCTTATTTGCCAGAATCCCTTGCTGCAGTGGAAATACTGTATGCTATGCGATAATGGAGAAAGGCAGGGTTGCAGACCTGTCTACGACATGTGAATGTGCTCACAAGTGATAATTTTATTTGCTATACATATATATACACACACACACACACAAACATATATATCCTTCCCTCAAATACTTACGTCAATGCCCCATAGGTGGTAAGGTGTACAAGGAGATGTACAGTGGCGCTTATGCTGGTAAGTGCAACCATACTATAAAATCTTGAAGAATATACCCAGCCACAGCGGGAGACGTGCTTGACAACATGCAGTCAGTTGAGGCTGGCATGGCAAACAAGACCTCAACCCCCAAGTAAGATATTGAAATCTGTTGAAAGCAACGTGGAGAAGAGAGGTTACCCTCAGGGCCGCCAACAGAAATCATGGGGCCCGGGACAAACGAAAGGAGCAGCCCCCCCCACCCCCCAAACCCATAGCGCACCTACCACGAAAAAATATCTTTTAGCGCGCAACTTTTACTTAACTGTTTTCTTATTGTTTAATTAATTTATTTAATTAACTGGCGCCCGGCCGCGCAGGGGGGCCCGAGCGACCGGGCCCCCCTGACCCACGGGCCCAGGACGCCAGTGCCCTTTCTCCCTCGCTGTTGGCGGCCCTGGTTACCCTGCTCATAACCTCCTATGTGATGTAGAATATTCTCTCTAACTTGATTGTGAAGATGTTAAATATTTAGCAACTGTGAGTGTAACGGCTGTTTTACATTTATTACATAGAGTATAAATACACCATACATGTCATTGGGTCTATTCGTTATTATTTTATGCGGCATGCTAAGTGGTTAATCCACTAAAAAGATTTGGGGGTTGAGATGGGTGAATGTTTTACATTTTTCAGTGGGGGGAGCGGGGGAATGGGCAAATTAGCTAATATTTTGAATATTCAAATATTTTATCATTTTCTAAAATTCTTTATTTTTTCATATTTTTTTTTTCATTTCTCTTATTTTATTAAAACAAATTAGAAACATTTGTGAATATTTTCCAATGTTCAAACAAAAAAGAAAGCGCAAAAAGGAAAAACACAGTTAGTAAAAATAATTGTCCTTTATACCAATTAAAATAAAACTACATAATAAGAAAGTACATAAAAAGGATTCACATGAACACACAATGGCAAGGCACTAATGAGGATCCCTGCAACAAAAGCCCATAAAAGCCTACGCATTTCGCGTCATATGACGCTTCTTCAGGAGGTCACCAAACGCGTAGAGGTGACGTCATCACGCATCGAGGAGCGGACATGACGACGGGTGCTCGGTCGATTGCGGTGGTTTTCCCCTGACTTTACATGAAAGCTGGTCCCTGTTTCAACCACATGTAAGCTAATAACATCTAGCTATTTCCCAGGACTTTTTCCATCACTAGATCGATGGGCTTTTGTTGCAGGGATCCTCATTAGTGCCTTGTCATTGTGGAATTGTGGCTTCATGTGAATCCTTTTTATGTACTTTCTTATTATGTAGTTTTATTTTAATTGGTATAAAGACAATTATTGTTACTAACTGCGTTTTTCCTTTCTGCGCTTTCTTTTTGTTTGCATGTTTGCTATCCACCCCGCTGATCACGGGAGAGTGAAAGCTGCAGAGGGAGAACACATAGTTTGAATCAAGGGGATCGATTGAGACTGCGCGTGTCTGCTTTATTCTATTTTCCAATGTTAACTTTTTTTCTGGGGGGTTTTTGTACTTGCACTTTTTCAAATATTCTCTAGTTTGTACATTTCAGATTATTTATATAATTATTTTTAACTACTGTAGCAAATAAAAAGAAAAAACACATGACATTTTCGCAGCGAATTTAAATACTGCCGGCAAATGTCCCCGTCTCTACCTGTGGGGTTGAGATATATTTGGAATGGCCCAATACACAAGTGCATACAGTATTGTATTGGATGTCTTTATTTGTATAGCGCCATTAATGTACATAGCGCTTATATGAGTGGTGACTGGATATTTACATTACACTATACTTGGATTATTACACCATGGATGCTGGTCTTGATTCTGTTTGAATTGGATGGCGGTGCTCCCTTTTGGGGTTAATATCTTTGGTGCCCAAACTTCAGTCCTGTAATAGACACAGTGTGCTCATTTGCATATCATTACCCAGAATCCCTGCCTGCAGTGGAAGCGCTGTATGCCAAGAGATAATGGGGAATGGCAGGGTTGCAGACCTGTCTGAGACATGTGAATGTGCTCACAATGTGGGATTTATTATTATTCATACAAATATAAAAGCGGTAGATGGGACTACTATAATAATCCATAGTAATTAAGGCCACATTAGGAGTTTGGAAACCAGACCTGCTAATACATGTTTCTCAGAATCTGCCTTCTGCGTTGGATCACTTTGAAATAGTACATAGCCCCAATCTTCCCAAAGCATGAGCGTAAATTTGCTTTTATATAAGAGAACATTGACACCACAAATAGACATGTCCTAGTCCGCTAGCCTTTGTCTGGGGCTTGGAATAGAAACGAGCACAAACTACAACAAATGAGTAATAATGAGTTTTTGTTTAGGGGTAGAGGAAGCAGGTGAAACAGCCCAGCTTTTTACTCTTTAACTGTATATTAGAAATGCACGTACTCATTAAATTCTCCATTTGATCTGATGTATCTTCCCCAGTTTAAAAGCCCTCTCAAGCTAATAGCCTAATCTGCGTCAGGTTAACTGCAGTGCGATCATTTGGAAAGTTCTGGCAACCAAGGGTTTGGAGAGGAAGAAAAATCTGACCATGGATACACATACTGAACAAATGGGAAAATATAGTACGCAGAGAAAGAAGACGGGTCCCTATCAGGTGCGCTCAATACTAGTAAGGTAAATGCAGGTGTGCATAGGTGACAGAATTAAAGCCTACGTTTTAATAGCTGCGTATAAAATAAAGGAGAACAAATAGTATACTAAATATAACATTGCTGAGGTCAGTGAGTGAAAAGTCTGGTGATTGGACTTGTATGTCTAACTGGTGGCCACCCAATGTGACTGTCACATGATTGGCAGAGTATTGGGATGGCTTGGTCAGTGTATGCCTGTTTGGTCAGCAGGAAGGGACAATCCTGTGTAGCAGGATGTGGGCCGGAAGAAACTGCAGGGTCACGGCGAGGTCTTGGTCCGGATCTGTGCATATCAGTGTCCTGAGGTTATATCTGCACTCAATCAAGGCCGCTTTGAAAAGGCTCTATGGTGTGAGGAGAGCATTAAGGGCAGCCTTTGGAGCATAGGTACTGTAGGTGCAGTGCATATGCAGAGCGGAGCCTGCAGAGTAGAGTTTGCTCTAGTTGAGAGTGCGCTAGCAGCGTGTGAGTCTGTGGAGTAGATAGTAGCGCTCAAAAAGCCCGGCTGGAAGGTTCACCACCGTGACTCCCACAGAAGTCCACACTGACCTGAGCTAAAGCATTAAAAAACAGTACGAGATAAAATCAGAGGATTCTAGTGTGACGATCAGGTCTGCGAGGCATACATAGTTACATACACATAGTTACATAGTTGCATACACATAGTTACATAGTAGATGAGGTTGAACAAAGACGTAGGTCCATCAAGTTCAACCTATGTTAAATTTAGACAACAGATACTTTATCCTATATCTATACTTACTTATTGATCCAGAGGAAGGCAAACAAAAAACCCCAGTGTCATAATATCCAATGATATCTCATAAGGGGAAAAATAAATTCCTTCCTGACTCCAAGAATTGGCAATCGGTTTACTCCCTGGATCAACATCCTTCCCATGTATACTTATTTGGTATATCCCTGTATACCTTTCCTTTCTAAAAAGACGTCCAACCTTTTTTTGAACAAATCTATTGTATCTGCCATCACAGTCTCCATGGGATTTTAACTGCCCTTACTGTAAAGAACCCTTTCCTTTGTTACTGGTGAAATCTCCTTTCCTCCAACCTTAAGGGATGGCCCGAGTTCTTTGTACTGCCTGTGGGATGAATAGTTCTTTTGAAAGCTCCTTGTATTGTCCCCGAATATATTTGTATATAGTTATCATGTCCCCTCTTAGACGCCTCTTTTCTAATGTAAATAAATCTAATTTAGCTAGCCTCTCCTCATAAGTTAGATTGTCCACCCCCTTTATTAATTTGGTGGCTCTTCTCTGCACTCTCTCTAGTTCCATAATGTCTTTTCTTAGGATTGGTGCCCAAAATTGTACTCCATATTCAAGGTGTGGTCTTACTAATGCTTTGTAAAGGGGCATAGTTATGTTTACTTCCCTTCCATCCATTGCCCGTTTGATGCAAGATAAGATCTTGTTTGCCTTTGCAGCTACTGCATGACTTTGAGCACTACTGATAAGCCTGCTGTCTACAAGCACTCCTAAATACTTCTCCATCAAGGATTCCCCCAATATATTTCCATTTAATTTGTAAGTCGCCTTTTTATTCTTGCATCCCAAATGCATAACCTTACATTTATCTGTATTAAACCTTAACTGCCATTTACCTGCCCACGTTTCCAGTCTCTCCAAGTCCTTCTGAAGAGAAATTACATCCTGCTCTGATTCTACTACCTTACACAATTTAGTATCATCAGCAAATATAGAGACTTTGCTCTCGATGCCAACCTCAAGGTCATTAATAAACAAGTTAAAAAGCAGGGGTCCCAGTACCGATCCCTGAGGTACTCCACTCACGACTTTAGCCCAACCTGAAAAAGTTCCATTTATGACAACCCTCTGTTGTCTGTCCTTTAACCAGTTTTCAATCCAGGTGCATATATTATTATTCAATCCAATTATTACTGAGTCCAACTGAGGCAACAGAGAGATTGCAAGAACCGTGCATGGGGAGTATAGAACGCCATGCCGCAGCATTAACGTAAGACCGCTCAGTAAGTTTGCCGCAGACCACTGACGTCACAACAAGGCAACGTGTACTGGTGCACAGTAGTTGCAATCTCCCTGTTGCCTCACATACCTCTGATTGTCCCGCTTATTTTCTTTCTCATGCATGGATACACACGTCTTGTTGGTAGAAGCATAAATATTATTTTGAAACAACTGAAATACAAAGTAAGGTGTGGATTTTACATGTATTAAGCTATAGATAGATATACAGACAGACAGAAAGGTAGAAAAGTAGACATATCAACAAAGCCTTCCACCACAATACTTCAATAATTAGTGAAGACATTGGGAAAGAAAAGGAATCCAAATGAATGCTGAATACTGAAGTCACCCACGATTTGCCACAAATCCAGGACATCTCCAGCAATGAAACAGATAACTCGTAGACATAGGGAGGTGGGCCTCCATATGAATCTTAACAAGACCAAAGTGATGTTCAACAATTGTGACAACGCTGCAAAGATCAAAATAGATGGAATAGAATGAGAAGTCGAAAACGATGTCTACCTTGGCCAACAAGTATCAATGGATGGGAACCTTGTGAATGAAATCTGTAGGAGAATGGTATGGTGGCATTTGGAAGAAACAAGACAATCTTCCAAGGGGAACCTTCCACTGTGTGGAAAGTGTTCAACCAGTGTGTTCTGCCCATGCTCACATACGGATGTGATACCTGGACCTTATGAAGATCATTCAGAAGCTACAGGCATCTCAAAGAAGTATGGAGAGATGCAAGAGACGGGAAAAAGAATGATTGGGTTCAGAAGCAAATCATCAGATCGGTGAAGAAATTGAAATGGCGGTGGGATGGTCATGTCGCAAGGGGGAAATGACCATTGTTGGATGGAAATGGTACTCCACTGGATTCCAAGGCATATCCAAAGACCAAGGCAACAACCAAAAGTAAGAAGGGAGTATGACTTCAGAAAATGTATTAGAGCAACATGGAGAAGAGAGACTTCCAACCGCAGAACCTAAAAGATCATTGGCGAGGCCTTCATCTAGCAGTGGGTCGACAAGAGATGATGATATAGTTTAGTGTGTATCTCCAAAGTCTATATGCTGACAGATGGAGATAGGCAGCAGAACAGTGTTCTGGCAAGGAAGGGGTTATATGATGCATACAAAGAGGGAAAATGATGGCAAGAGTGTTAAATATTGACAAATGGCATTAAATATCTGTAAAGTAGCTTTTGTTTGCAAAGTAATTTGGCGCAGTCATTAGACAAACAGATAAACATTAGTAACGAATATGCGTGTAGCGCACCCTTTGGGGACTACTAGTTAGTATAAGTGGTTAACGGCCTTAATGGGTTAACAGTGTGGGCTCACTCAGGTTTCTTCCCTCCCCATCATGTGAATTAAGATGACAACTCAGAAGAGATCGCCACTCCCTTATACAGTGTCTTGTGTCCAGTGATGTCACCATAAGGAGATAGAAGGGTATATATAGCTCCACCCTATGTTCTAGAAACAGGTTCTTCAGTGTTCTGACTGGGGTCCTCACTGTGAGTCCTGTAAATAGGTGTGTTGGACCGGCACAAACGGAAGGTCCCTAGTGCAAACCTGATCACATAGCTATGGAAGTAGTATGCTGTACATAGTAGTCTTTTACTAATTCAGTAGCCCGAAGTGTATTCCTGATGAGGCCCATTCGATATGGGGCATTCCTACCTCTATGCAAGTGACTGCCAATTTAACCCTTACTATGGGTAACAAGTATACGTACCTCCACAGCGTAGGAGTGAGAGCTACAAAGGGGAGGAAGTCCAGAGGTTAGTCAAGTTAGATGTATGTCAATCCCTGTGGAGCCTCACAGACGGATGTCAACTAAAGCACGTCTGCGTTTTACAAACGTTCCTGGCGCCCATCCTTATCCTACCTGCTCATTCACGCCCAGCCTACACCTACCCAGCACCCTGAGAAGGTATAAGAGACTGAACACTGCAATGTATATAGTCAATCTGATGTAACCTCCTTTAGGCCGTGATTATACACAAAAACGGGCGCGGCACCGCGCAGCGCCACAACAAGTAACTTCCAACTGAAGTGCTCATACCGTAAGCGACGGTCCCGGCGCTCCATACTGCAATGCGTACGGCGGGGGAAGAGATTCTGAAAATAGTTTTTTCCTGCCGACGGCCGCGTCACATGAGCGGTTCAGCCAATGAGGGCGAACCGCTTACGACCACACCTTCGCCACGCCTCTAAGATTCCTCTGCTCTCCCTCCCTGGTATAATGAAGATGCGGCTCGGCAGCAGCGCTTGGTATAATCTGAGCCTTAGAGCCGAGCAAGGAGCGTGCTGGGGTGGGCGCCCGGTCACACTCACAATCGGTGTCGGAGCAGGGTCCCTGCTGGGGTGGGCGCCCGGTCACACTCACAATCGGTGTCGGAGCAGGGTCCCTGCTGGGGTGGGCGCCCGGTCACACTCACAATCGGTGTCGGAGCAGGGTCCCTGCTGGGGTGGGCGCCCGGTCACACTCACAATCGGTGTCGGAGCAGGGTCCCTGCTGGGGTGGGCGCCCGGTCACACTCACAATCGGTGTCGGAGCAGGGTCCCTGCTGGGGTGGGCGCCCGGTCACACTCACAATCGGTGTCGGAGCAGGGTCCCTGCTGGGGTGGGCGCCCGGTCACACTCACAATCGGTGTCGGAGCAGGGTCCCTGCTGGGGTGGGCGCCCGGTCACACTCACAATCGGCGTCGGAGCGAGGTGGGAGACCAAAGTGGTGAAACATACGACGCGCGGGCAGACTAAAAATGTGTGGCCCCTTTGAAAATAAAATTGTGTTACAGGGGCGCCAAATTTTCAGTCCGCCCCGGGCGCAATTATGTCTCGATCGGGCACTGTACACAAAAATATGACAATGTCGGAATCACACCTAAGTTTTGTTTGCCGTTTGCTCACATGACAAAAAGCAATGTATCCTCCTTTTGCAACTCCAAAAATGAGTGTTCCTCCCCCCCCCCCATAAAATAGTCATATAATCCCACATCCTTTATCCCTATTAATTCTGTGCAAAAAAAAACCTGCAAATTTATAGGAACAGAGAGTTACAGGAAAAAAAACCTGAAAAACAACAAATCAGCTAGTATAAAAGAAAAAAAGTGTATTTTCTTCCTGGACGTCAGTATTACTTCGAAAGATCTTTTCAGATAAGCGTTGACGGGAAAACCCAAACAAGTGTTTTACAAGAAGCTCATCCAGTTAAATCTTTTTTAAGGAGGTAAATATTCAATATTTAGCCTTCCGTAGGGGGAAAAAACAAACAAAACTAGAGGAAATAGTCTGTAAATGCACAAGTTAAACTTCTGGAAACTCTGCATGAAACGACTCCTTCTCAAAACATATTAAATGAAATCAGTCAAATGAGAAAGTAGCTTAAGTTTTTACTTATAGAGCGGACCGCATGGACACGTGTGTCAAATGCACCAAACTCCGTTATATCAGGGCAAATAAAGCTAGGTTAGCTAAACTAGTAAAGGGCGTGATTTGCCCTAAATGTAACGCATATCTACAAAGCTAATTACAGGCAGTCCTCGTTTTACAACGCTTCGCTTTACAACGAACGGCTTATCCAACGCTTTGCAAAGTTGTTTATGTGTATATAATATATATATTATATAAAATTAAAATATAATAATATATTATATAGTATATGTTATATTATATATATAATACAGTATATACACTATATAATTTATGTGTGTGCTGCATATCTTATTGCCTGCATAAAATATTTGGTGTATTTTAGTGTTAAAAATGCATTCAGGAACGGAAAAAAGACAAAAAAAAGCGCAAAACGCAAATGGTGAAGTATATCAAAGTTAATCGTTTAGTGGATAAAAGCTAAGTATTCTGCGTACATCATAAATGAACATAAAATGCATTCACGTGTGTTTTAACACGATGTTACCGCACAGTTGTCATCAGGATTGGGGGTCTCACAGATTCAGGAACGGAACCTTTCATTTAAACAGTGTTCCTATGGGAAAACGTAATTTCACTTTAAGACGTTTCGCTATCCAACGCCATTTTGAGTAACGCATTGTGTCGGATAACCGAGGACTGCCTGTACTGTATATGCAAAAGCAACAGACGTTGTTTAATGCAGCAATAATACAGTATTACATCTTTGTGTATTTGTTGTCTTGTTATTTTTACATGTAAAGCGTGTGACAATGTATACTTCTACATTCTTAGCTACGCTGGCAATCGTTTGGTTCTCCTGTTATAAACCTGTCACAGTCCTGATTGTGTGCCTAACGAAATGGCCGCCTTTCAGTTTCACTCAATACGTCAGTCAGTGTAACTCAGCAGCAGGGCCGGCTAGGAGAATGGTCGGGGGCTCTGTAAAGGTGGTCTTACCTTCTCCCACGCAATCTCTTCCTCTCAGTGTCCCTCACCATGGCGCTGCGTTGCCATGACAATAAAAAGATTTCACGTGTTTTGCTGCTTTACCTCACTAGTATAGGGTTAACGTTAGGTGGGACTGTCCCACAACAACGCAATCACTGGAATAAGATGCAAACACGTATATTCAACATATAAATTGGCCTGTTCTCCCAAGAGATCCCTGCTACACCAATCTATGCCCCAACTAGATAAAGCAGCAGATCACCTTATATCTAATATTATATCTAATATTGTCCTGGATGTATTATAACCAAATGCTGAAAATCCCCAAATCTTCCCTCAATACAACATGTAGCAACTAGGGTTTGGGAAGCCTGTAGTATTGAACAACCAGCAAACCTCCTCAGAGGTACATGCCCGAAATATCAGGACACTTGTTAAAGAAAATGAAATCTGCACTAGATATTGATTTGATCTGCACATCAACATGATTGACCTCTTCCTCCCCCTAGAATTGGGCTTGTCAGAATCCCATCCGGGGATTTTCCCGGGATTATTAGGTCGCGCACCAGTGGGGCTCGGATCCACGGATCTTAAAGGATATAGCGCTTTTCTCCCAGAGCGCGTCACAGTGACAGCATAGCGCGCGGTACGCAGCACCTAGGAATGTTACAGACACAGTCACTGCGCCGCAGAGCTTACAATCTATGATTTTGCTGTCTGCGGCACAGGGAGGTAAAGTGACTCGTCTAGTCACAAGGAGCCAACACCGGGAACTGATCCAGGTTCCCCCGATTCACACTCAAGTGTTGTTGTTGTTATCAGGGTCAGTGTCTTTACTCGCTGAGCCGCTCCTTCTCCCCGCACCCCTAGTTATACCCTCCTCCCATGATACATCCGCTTACAGGTTCAGATTGCGTTTGGCGGGTTCAAAAACAAATAGGCCTTTTTGAGACTATTCCGCGGACGAAAGGGACTGCCCAATCTGTGGCTAATTGTCGCTTCCCTTAAACTTAAAGTCATTCTTTTATACCCATGCACTTCTATCGTCTCATTTTGAAAGCTGCAAACAAAGTGCCTTTTTTGAAACATTTTTGAAAAACGAATTATACAGGATTGATGCAGGGGGTCTGCAGAGCCGAACCCCGTTCATTTCAGCTCCGGGGACCCCCTGCTTCCCGAGATACTCACCTCCGTAGGGGTGTCAGTAGCCCAATTGCGAAACCGGCGTGATGTCATGACACGGCTTCGTTGCCTGAGAGGGCCTCTTATGGCGCAGTTACGCCCCTGCTGTATCCGCTCACCGGAAAGGGATCGCGGAATGGCGGAGTTTCGAAGCTTCCCCACACCCTGCGGGCCAATAGGAAGCCGTGATGTCATCAGGTTCGGCATCTTATTGGCCCGCGTGACGCGGGAGCGCTAAACTTTAAACCCCAGCTAGCTCAGCCGAAGCAGCTACCGGCGCCTACTATGGAGGTCTGTATCTATGGAAGCAGGGGGTCCCCAACGCTGAAAGTCATGGGGTTCAGCTCTGGAGAGCCCCTGCTTCAATCCCATGTTAAACATAACAGATGTTAAAAAAATAAACACTTGTAATACTCCTTTTAAATTATCTCCTATGTTATTTGTAAAAACCGAAAAAGTGTTATTTTCTTTAAGTGTACTTTGTTGGGGTGCGGGGGGCGGGGGGGGCAGCAGTTGGGGGGCAGGCCCCTTTGGCAGTGAATATTTTAAGCCCATGTACCTCTCTGTACCACCGTTTCTATGGCAGCAAAACAAATACTGTAAAACAATACCCCAGGTTAGGGGAATGGCATGTACTGTAGTTCAATCCTTGCAATTTTGTTTCTAAAGCGCTTTGAACTTTTTGACCTCCCCTGACCTCTGTGGATGTCTCACGGGGCCGGAATTGATTGATGCCGATGGCTGTATTTATCCCGCCTCCGCCGCTCCCGATTGTCAATATTTTAAGAGCCTCATTCCATGTCATCGCGAGATTTCCCGCCCGATCCTCACGCAAAGACAACAAGGAATGGCGAGGAGTGTCAAACAAACTATTAAGCAGGTCCTCAAACTATTTCCACCCGTTTTTGTTAATAGGGTGGGAAACGTTGGGTCCCCATTAGCAAAACGCCACTATTTTCTGGTCTGGGGACCTCCTAGCTCCGAAGATGCTTACCAGTGAATTTTCCCAGGTTTAAATCTCACCCCAGGGGAAACAAAATGGCTGCCGAGTCTCAGGGGCCAATAGAAAGCTGCAACATCATCGGTAGTTGCTTCCTATTGGACGGCCATTTAAATCCACTTTAAAAACCAGGAAGTACCAGCAGTAGTGATTCCGCCAGTAAGTATCTTGGGAAACAGGGTGTCCCTCGGAGATGAAAATAGTGCGGTTCACATGTTCCAATCCTGAAAAAAATAAAAATGGAGGTTGGTTATAGGGGATTGCACCTTCAAACTTGGAGTTACACTTATGTAAGATGATCCCCAAACACGTTAAACTTCATTTATCCATTGAAATCTATGCTAAGAAAAACAGTTTGAGTGTGTCAATGTATCAATGTACTTTGGGCCGACTGTCACTGCATAGGTATCTTATATGTGAGTGGGCGAATGTAGGGAATGTTTATAGCTGAGACAAAATATTTCTCTTTTCTGCTATGCATTATTAAGACATGAATCTACATTTATACACAGTGCCCAACAAGTGCATCTTAGCCTACATTTATTACACTACTTTACTTTGATTTCAGTTGCATTTAGCAATACAGGTAGTGTTTATATATACAGTAGGCAGCACTCCTCTCTCTCTCTGGAATATGCTTCCCTCCTGTTCTTTGAATCCCTGTATATGCTGTATGTAAGACTTTCGATCATATCCATTCCCTCTCCTCTAAACGGCACATATTAAGGTCTTTCCTGCTAAGTTTTATTAATTAGATCAGGGGGGCGCAAACTTTTTTCCCTGCGCCCCCCTGCCGGCTGTCCCCTCACTCCCGCGCCCCCCCCAACCCCAACTTACCCGCGCTCCGGCGTAATGACGTCACGTTGCCATAGCAACGTGACGTCACATGACCTCGCAGCGTCATTTTGACGCCGCGTTGCCATGGCGACGCAGGGAGGAAACTGCCGGAGCCACGGTAAGTTAGGTTTACAGAGGCCCTGCAGCTGGCCCGGCACTTAATTTAAGTGCCTTCGGGAAGCGCGCGGGGCCTCTGTAAACCCCGCGCCCCCCGTCGGCAGTGTCGCGCCCCCCCTGGGGGTCGCGCCCCACAGTTTGCGCACCGCTGAATTAGATCATGCACCGTTTTAGTGGCCCTTTTTTACTGAATCTCCAACTTATTTACATCCTTTCTGGAGATCTGGCCTACAAGACTGAACACAGAACTCCGGGTGAGGTCTTACCAATGATCTAAAGCAGGGGTGCGCAAACTGGGGGGCGCTGGATTTTGTTGGCGGGTGTGGCGGCCCCACACTCTTCCCCGAGGCATTTAAGTTCCGCACGAGGCCTCTGCAACCTCAATTTACCGGGGCTCTGTGGTCTTCTGGACGCGTCGCCATGGCAACGCGGCGTCATTTGATGGGGGGCGCAAGTGCTGAGGCTGTCGCACGGGGGGGGGGGGGGGCGCAGCTCCAAAACTTTGCGCACCCCTGATCTAAAGTGGCATCACTCCCTCTCTCCTGCAAATACCTCTCCCTATACACCCTAACATCCTGCTGCTAATACCTCTCCCTATACACCCTAACACCCCGCTGCTAATACCTCTCCCTATACACCCTAACACACCGCTGCTAATACCTCTCCCTATACACCCTAACATCCCGCTGCTAATACCTCTCCCTATACACCCTAACACCCCGCTGCTAATACCTCTCCCTATACACCCTAACACACCGCTGCTAATACCTCTCCCTATACACCCTAACATCCTGCTGCTAATACCTCTCCCTATATACCCTAACATCCCGCTGCTAATACCTCTCCCTATACACCCTAACACACCGCTGCTAATACCTCTCCCTATACACCCTAACATCCTGCTGCTAATACCTCTCCCTATACACCCTAACATCCCGCTGCTAATACCTCTCCCTATACACCCTAACACCCCGCTGCTAATACCTCTCCCTATACACCCTAACACCCCGCTGCTAATACCTCTCCCTATACACCCTAACACACCGCTGCTAATACCTCTCCCTATACACCCTAACATCCTGCTGCTAATACCTCTCCCTATACACCCTAACACACCGCTGCTAATACCTCTCCCTATACACCCTAACATCCCGCTGCTAATACCTCTCCCTATACACCCTAACACACCGCTGCTAATACCTCTCCCTATACACCCTAACATCCCGCTGCTAATACCTCTCCCTATACACCCTAACACCCTGCTGCTAATACCTCTCCCTATACTGCATTGGCATGATATAGTGAGGCATTTAAAGAGAGCTTTTAAGTGAGATGATATAGTTAGACTATAGTTTGACTAGAGGTGACTGGGGACTGCATCCTTCTGCACATGGCAAGAAACCGTGAGCTATTCTGATTACACTATGATCCCTGCTGTTTAGTCTGCGCACACACACACTTGGCTCGAAACAGCTCCATGCAGCATTACCTACCTCTGGCATAATGAACCTGCTTTTACCTCCACTTTGTTCTTTGTCGTGGCCTCATTGAAATGTTATTTTCTCTATCCACTACAAACGCCTCTCTCCTGGCCCACGCCCAATATCACCATACACCACGGATTACTCAAAAGCCTCGCACTATCTACGAATGTTGGTGGAGACCCCGGAAAACCAGCACTCCAACCACCGCACACTCAAATGGCAAACATCATAAAGTTACAACTTGCAAACAACTACTCAAATTTCTACTCATACTATTACTCTCCTTAGCAGGTGATATTGAATCTAAGTGAAAAAACTAACAATAGCGCTCTAACACACCCTAAATGTGACAATATACAATTCAACCACACATGTGTGAATAATAAAGCAATGTGATAATAATAACAAGTGATCTAAAGAATTTTTTTTTAAGAAACTTAGAAACAAACTGCAACCCTTGATGAAGACTGTTCCACTCGTCTTGCACCAGGGGATCCTCCAACAAATCAGGGGAGCTCGTCTCGTCGTTATGAAATAAAGAAACACTACATAGTGTAATACTGTTGTGAATAAATTTGTGCAAACAAAGCTCAAAAATGACTACTCACAATAGAACAGTCAAATTCAGGCAGTCATCCAACTTAAGCTGTGGATGTTCCCTGTGTATACAGCAGCCACCAGCCCCCAACCTCCAAGGAGAAAAAAAGAAGAAAAGAGACCATATAGTGCAGATGGTATTTAGTATTAAAAGGGGATTAAAAAAATGCAGGCTTACACTTCATATGATCGAGGTAGTCAGTATGATATTATAGGCAGTGGGTGCTCATCTGGTCGCGATCCTTTCGAGTTCCTCATTATCCTCTGCTCCACCAAAATACTCTCGCGTCCACGCCAGGCACTCCCGTTGCGTCACTTTCGGTTGTTCAGCGAACTTCCGGATCTGATGGCAGGGGTGGACCTCAGTTGTTCTTCCTCTTCGGTATGGGCTGAAACACTCTACATGTTTCGCCGTTGTTACGGCTTCATCAATGTTCACTAAGGGCGATATTACTCTGACAAACCCCACCGACATTGCAAATGCATTCAATGATTACTTTGTGGGGTGTGCTACTAACATATTAGCAAAACGCAACCCAAACCACAAACCTCAATCTCATCCTGGGAGTATCCCTATAGCCCCACCCCGTCCCAACACTGCCCACAATTTTCGATTTGGCCCCAGTATCCGAAGAGGAGATTACACAAGCGCTTCTCAAATTAAAACTAAGCAGCCAATATGGACCCGACTTACTACAATTTAGGTTCCTAAGACTTGGTGCTCCAGCAATTGCCAAACCAATTGCTTCCATAGTCAACTCTATCCTGTCTGCAGGCCATATCCCTAAGACATGGAAAGCTGCCAGAGTTGTCCCAATCTTCAAAAGTGGGGATAAAAACACTGTCTCAAACTACAGGCCAATCTCCCTTCTCCCAATCCTATCCAAAGTCATGGAAAAATGTGTCCACTCCCAATTAAGCGATTACTATAACAAGACAAATTTCCCTATCCAATTCCAATCTGGCTTGCACCCCAAACACTCTACCGTAACTACCCTGCTAAAAGTTTGCAATGAGATCCAGTGTGGAATGGAACGGGGTCAACTCACTGGTGCAGTATTCCTAGATTTTGCACAGGCTTTTGATACAGTTGATCATGCTATCCTGCTTAACAAATTCCAGAGCTCTGGAATAGGGAAGCATGCTTTAAACTGGTTTCAGTCCTACCTATCAGGTAGATCCCAACATGTGTCCATCTCTGGCTCTAACTCTAACCCCCTGGATATCACCTGTGGTGTCCCGCAAGGCTCTGTTCTGGGGCCCCTACTCTTCTCAGTGTTCATCAATGATCTTCCCACAGCTTGTCAGGAAGCCTCAATACACATGTATGCAGATGACACAATCCTATATGTACACAGCCATAGCCTCTCTGACCTTCAACACATACTTCAGTCTGACTTTTGCAGACTTGAAAACTGGATTTCCCAAAACAAACTGTTTTTAAACACTGACAAGACTGTAACAATGGTATTTGGGACCAAGACTACATTTTTAAAGCTTCCTGCAACTGAGCTCCAGATTAGAACCAACACTAACACCACCCTAACCCCTGTCTCTAGTTTTAAAAACATGGGCATATGGTTTGACTCCCACTTAACATTTGGGATGCACATTGATACCCTGACAACCAAGACCTATGCCAAACTAGGGGTACTTTACAGGAACAAATCCTCCCTAAGTCTCCTGGTCAGAAAACGTATCGCACAGCAGATGCTAATGCCAATTATTGACTATGGAGACATAGTATATGGCTCTGCACCTCAAACCCACCTTAGCAAACTTGACACCATCTACAATTCAATTTGTAGTTTTGTTCTCCAATGCAACTATAACACACATCATTGCGAAATGCTCAAAGAACTAGATTGTTCATCACTCGAGTCTAGGCGCAAAGTTCACCTTTCCTGTCTTGCCTTCAAATTCTTTATGGGCAAGCTACCTGTCTACCTGAACAAGCTCCTCACCCCTACCACATGCAGCACTTATCATCTGATATCTGACTCCAAACGACTGTTCATGGTCCCAAGGCTCAACAAAGTATCCGGCCACTCCTCCTTCTCTTACCATGCACCCCAAAACTGGAACAGTCTGCCAGCGACACTTACATCCACCACCAGTTTAAGTTCTTTCAAATCTAAGGCTGTCACACATTTTAATCTGGTCTGTAACTGTTTCATACGCCCATCTTACTATATATTTCTGAAAGCATTGTATGTGTCCCTGTCTGCACTGTCCCTAGCGGCAATCTGATTGGTCCTTTGGCCCGCCCGCCCCCGCACACCTCTCATTTGCCTGAGGCGGAGTGACGGGCCAAAGGTCCAACACACACACACACACACACACGCACACACACACACCTCTTACACACACACACACACACACACACACACACACACACACACACACACACACACACACACACACACACACACACACACACCCGGCGCCGCTACAGTCAGCGGGGGAGCGGAGCGAGCGCCCGGGACACAGCGGGGGACTCTCACCTCACCACGGCTCTCAATTGTGTGCACGCGCCGCGCGCCGCGCGCCCCCCGCGCTCTCCTCCCCGGGATGCCGCTGTGTCTGCTCCCCACACTCTCCGCACTGTGACCCGCCCGCCGCGGGTGGGAGGATGTCTCGCGTGGAATACCTGGCTCCCTGGTGGCTGTACTGGCTGCACGGGTTCCCACACCTGCAGCTCTCCCTGCGGCCCGGGGGCAGCGACTTCAACCCCACGGACTCCGGCTACCAGCAGGTCAGTGCCCCCCGCGGCCTGTGTGCAGGGTGTGTGTAAGTGCCACAGCCTTTGTACAGGACGTGACTGGGTCTGTCCTTAGCCTGGTAGTGGGTGCAGCTCTGTCTGTGGGACAAGGTGCAGCCTGTGGCTGTGAACTTCCCTGTGTCAGTGGGTGCAGCCTGTGGCTGTGATGCCCCCGTGTCAGTGGGTGCCTGTGATGCCCCCGTTTCAGTGGGTGCCTGTGATGCCCCCGTGCCCCTCCCTGCCCTTTGCCCCCCCCCGCCCTTTGCCCCCCCCGCCCCTCCCTACCCTTTGCCCCTCCCTGCCCTTTGCCCCCCGACCTTTGCCCTCCACGCCCCTAGGCCCCCCCCCACCCTTCCACTCCCCTACCCCCCCCCCCCCCGCCCTTCCACTCCACGCCCGGGCAACGCCGGGTATATCAGCTAGTAATATATATTATCTTTAACTGTGCATGCAATGTCTTGTATATAATGTATACCCTGCACATTTATGTAACTGTACTTGTAAACATGTATATGTCATCATAACTCTGTGCCCAGGACATACTTAAAAACGAGAGATAACTCTCAATGTATTACTTCCTGGTAAAATATTTTATAAATAAATAATACACCCTAACACCCCGCTGCTAGTACCTCTAACTATACACCCTAGCATCCCGCTGCTAAGAAGGGTTACCAAGCTACAATGCCAGATATCACCGTCCATCTCTGCACTGCTCACCCAATTCATCCATCCACCAGTTAGAGAAAAGCTGGTCCCTAGGTGAGAACAACAGAGACAAGCTCCATATTTCTAGACCTCACCCAAATACGTGACCTTAAGATTACTTTTGGCCGACCATCGATGATTCGTGACAGGGCTAATGTGTTCCTTTTGGCAGCGTCTGCAGAAAAAATGACAGACATTAAAGAGAAGGATTCAGACCCAGCTGTTTCCTGCTTCCTTTGCAATCTGATTTAAACCGCTTGTAAGACTGAACAATGTAGCTTCTTCCAAATATTTGCAGAAGAAATATCTGCTGCCTGCCATAAACTGGGCTTGTTACTTGGTAAAATAACCTGTCAAAATTATCACCTCCAGCCCAGACGCTCACAAATCAGCCTTTCTATTTTTCCCCTAAGTAATCATGTTTTAAATTTTCCATTTCAACGAGAGAAAAAAATATGTTACCGCAGCTCGAAGAGATTAAGAATGAAATGCAGAACGGGAGCGCCAACGAGGGAAAAAAATATAACTGGTTTATAGGTGTAGCTGTGTCTGGTGGGCAAGAAAATGGTGTGATTTCCTCTTGCGGCTTTTCAAGTGTTGGGTTTTTTTTTTAGGTTTTCGATGTCTGGGCTACGAAGTTATTTTTAACGCTTTTGCTCGTCTAAACTGGACGGGGACGCCGTTGGAAGGGGTTTGATACCGCACGCGGGGAGTGGGGAGCCGAGAAGCCGTTGAATTGTTCGTGTGGCGAGCGTACAAAAAGGGATGGCTGCCGAGCTGTTGAATAGCGAGCGTTCGCCGTCCCTGATGAACATGGGGTCGTTTCTCCAACGCGCGTCTCCCGACACGTTATTATTACAGTGTGCGTGGATGGCGCCAGCAGATTCCGTGGCGCCGTACAATGGGGGAGGGAGGACGTTGGATGGCAAAAAAGTACAGCTCAACCCCCTTATAACGCTGTTCTCGGGGTCTAAAGAATCACATCGCGCTATAAGCGGATCGCGTTAGAAACAATGTACACTTGTATGCGTTGTACAATAAAGTATTTAAGACGCCAATAATCGTGTTGTAAAGTATTCCTAAATACGGAAAATTGGGAGCCACGCTTGCATCGCGCTATAAGCAGATTCGCGTTGTAACGGATCGCGTTATACCGGGGTTGAGCTGTACATGTATGTTAAAGGAGCAGTGCTACGTGAAGGTGAAAGAAAACAGCGCTAGCTCTATTAGTGTGCACTTGTAATATACAGTGAATATTTTAACCAAATCTATTGATTGTTAAACAGTGATAATGTGCTCAAATAACGTGAAAATATTATTATAAAGTTCAAACCCCCTGCTCAAACCCAGCTGGTGGGGACTGGTTTCGCTAGTCCCACAAATCGTCACTCTCCAGTTGGGGAGCACGGAGGGAAAATGAACAAAAAAACAAGAAAACAATCTAAGTGCAGACAATTAAAATTAAGTGTTATAAATTCTGCGTTCTGTCTTGGCTCATATGTGATGCCTACTTACAAGATGTAAGTCAAAATCAAGCGGTTTTGACACACAATGGTCTCTGCTACAAAGATTTTTTCACCAGGTGATATGGTCTCCAGCTCTCAGCTCCGCAGCGAAGTGTATGTAAAAGAAATGATAACCATAGTGCAGACCAGTAAAATATAAAGGAAGCCACGCACCCTTTTTGGCGAAACGCGTAGAGTGGTAGCCGCCCAGAGAGGAGAGAGGAGAAATTTACAGACAGATACTCACAGAACCGCGACCGGAAGTGACGTATCGGGACGGAGCGGAAGTGACGCATCGGTGTGCAAGTGAGACAGAAACATCCACCCGAGAGGCTGCATCCCAGTGGAGAACTTCACAGTGCCTGCGGGCAGCTGATACTGGAAGCTGATCGGCCCACATGAAAGGGAACCCACGAGGGGAGAGAGCCTGGATTAACGCGTCCTCCGCAGGAGGTGCAGAGTCCCAGAGAGGGGTGGTCCACACCAAGTCACACCAGAGGAGGCAGGTGAGCCTGAAGCTTAAAAAATTCTTCTCTCCTTGATCACAATGATTGTGATACATGCTTGAAATACTTGTTTTTATTGTAAGTGTTCATTTTTAAACCCCATAAAGTCGAGGTTTTTTTATATTTTACTGGTCTGCACTATGGTTATCATTTCTTTTACATACACTTCGCTGCGGAGCTGAGAGCTGGAGACCATATCACCTGGTGAAAAAATCTTTGTAGCAGGGACCATTGTGTGTCAAAACCGCTTGATTTTGACTTACATCTTGTAAGTAGGCATCACATACACTGGCGACACACTTTATTCGAGCTCGGCTAGTCCCACGAATTCGGGTATACCCGGGTGTATTGAGGTTTGTGACGGTTTTCTCCCCGAGTGCATTGGGTTATTTTCCAGGCAGGGATTGAAGCATTTTATTCCCGCTGGCTGCAATACTGCACAGTATATATATATATACTGCATTACAATTCATGAATTTATGCCATCTGGTAGACACGCGAAGCATTGCAGCCTATTAAATCCTAATCATTATCATTTAACAGATCAGCCGCCCGTCAGCCAGGCATGAACCCAGGCTGGGAAGGCAAACGCAACGGGGCTTGTCTGAGGTGAGGAGCGGCGCATTCCAGGTATCTGCCAGGTACATACTGGGTATTTGCTCGAATAAAGTGTGTCGGTGCAGTATGAGCCAAGAAAGAACGCAGAATTTATAACACTTAATTTTAATTGTCTGCACTTAGATTGTTTTCTTGTTTTTCTGTTCATTTTCCCTCCATGCTCCCCCTGGATTACAACTGGGGAGTGTTAAAGGAGCAGAACATGTGTTTTTTTTAAATTTTTAAATAGAGTCGAAGCAGGGGGTCTCTGAGGCTGTACCGCGCTGATGTCATCCCTTGCTGCCGGAGATACTTACCCCCATAGGGGTTACCGGTAGCAGCTACACAGGTTTAAAGCCCCCAGGTGGGCCGATAGGAAGCCGCAAGGGTTGACGTCACAGCTTCCTAATAACCCACGACATTTGAAGCTGCCATTTCAATAGCCCCACACAGCCCAGCTGGAGCTGCTACCGGCACCCCCTATGGCGGTAAGTATCTCAGGAAACAGGGGGTCCCCAGGAGCTGAAATGAACACGGTTCAGCTCCGGAGACCAGCGGAAGACATTGGCGTGTCCCAAGATAAAGTAATACAATATAACAGCCGGCTCCTACATGGTATTGTTAGGGTCAATGTTTCGGACTTGTCTTAGAACTTTATTCAAGTCCAATTCTGGTCCGAAAACGAGTGCTTGCTGCCACATTACTTTGGGGCTAACTGATGTAATCAGAAGAATTTTGGACTATATTGACTGGCTCACTATTAGCAACCGGCAGTTCCTGATGGTATATTAAAAATGCATATTTTGGCCGGGTCAGTAACCTCCTTATCCGCCTCTATATTCAGTGACTCTGAACCAGCTTTTTCTGATCTGGCACACCCGAGATGCCTGCCTATAATTTGTTGATATTTTGGTAAACCCAGTGATTCAGTGTGGCGCTAAAACACAGTGATAGTGATATTTAAATAATATTAAATGATATATTGTGTAACTGAAAGAAACTCTCAACCTTCCAGGGAATATACACTGATTCCCTCACAAAACGTATGAATCCAGGACAGGAAGGGAGCAGGATCATCAGGAACACCCAGAAAAAAACATACAATAACAAATCATAGTGTAGTACTTATGGACAATTATGGGTCAGAATTCAAGAAGAAACTTGGCTCTTACGGCTCGCCTACTTACAAGAAGCAGGATAAAAAACAGCGTTTTTGTATGTAAAGTTGAATAATATATTCCTCCGCCTAAGATAGCAGCATACAGCAGTCACTGATGATTGTAAGCTGGATGGTGTGATCGCCGGGGCTTTCGCTCTCACAAACCAGCAACCGCATTCATACAGAGAGAAGAGGGAAACATAGTGTGTACCAGGTAACACTAAAAATTTATAGAAGAAGCATAGAAATGTGTACTCACAATGCAACGTGTGAGCACATTCACATAAAGGTTTCTTGGATATCAGGCAGCTACATACACGGCTTAGCAGTTGGAAATGTCCTCCGCTCCACTCAGAAATCCCCTCCTCGAGGGTGCCCCCTCGTCCGGATAGATGGCGTCTGACGTCACTTCCTGGCCTCGGAGTGACGCCTTTTCCGGTAAGGACGGGAAGATCAGGGGGTATGGAAGACTCGCCGAGCCGCAGCAGCAGTGCCTCTGGGGTTGGAGCAGGCTATCAGACCGTCAGTGTATGATGCAGCTGTACTCTGTCTCCTTCCTTAGCTTGGCTCAACGCGTTTCACTGCATCCGCAGCTTCCTCAGGAGCAAATCCTGAGGAAGCTGCGGATGCAGTGAAACGCGTTGAGCCAAGCTAAGGAAGGAGACAGAGTACAGCTGCATCATACACTGACGGTCTGATAGCCTGCTCCAACCCCAGAGGCACTGTTGCTGCGGCTCGGCGAGTCTTCCATACCCCCTGATCTTCCCGTCCTTACCGGAAAAGGCGTCACTCCGAGGCCAGGAAGTGACGTCAGATGCCATCTATCCGGATGAGGGGGCACCCTCGAGGAGGGGATTTCTGAGTGGAGCGGAGGACATTTCCAACTGCTAAGCCGTGTATGTAGCTGCCTGATATCCAAGAAACCTTTATGTGAATGTGCTCACACGTTGCATTGTGAGTACACATTTCTATGCTTCTTCTATAAATTTTTAGTGTTACCTGGTACACACTATGTTTCCCTCTTCTCTCTGTATGAATGCGGTTGCTGGTTTGTGAGAGCGAAAGCCCCGGCGATCACACCATCCAGCTTACAATCATCAGTGACTGCTGTATGCTGCTATCTTAGGCGGAGGAATATATTATTCAACTTTACATACAAAAACGCTGTTTTTTTATCCTGCTTCTTGTAAGTAGGCGATCCGTAAGAGCCAAGTTTCTTCTTGAATTCTGACCCATAATTGTCCATAAGTACTACACTATGATTTGTTATTGTATGTTTTTTTCTGGGTGTTCCTGATGATCTTGATATTTTGGTAAACATGGCTGTCATTTCCGCCGTAGAAAATAAGGATTTGGCCGCCTAATATTTGAAAGTTTCTACTATTATTTCAAAGGCAAATTAAAACCAAGAATAGGATACAGAATGTGTGTGTTTTTTTAAATTACTTTTGTGTTTTTCCCCCAAAGCTTTTTGGGAGGGGAATTTAAATGAGTACTCCCATTTATTTTTTTTACCCCCATCACAAATTAACAGGAATGTAATTTTTTTAGAAGCAGTTGCAACAGCGTCAAAGCACTTAGTCATGCAACACCCAGCTACAATCCAAGTGGCAATTGTTGTGCAATTTTTTTTTTAACATTGGATTGACGCAGGAGGTCTCCGGAGATGAACCCCATTCATTTCAGCTCAGGGGACCCCCTGCTTCAAGAGAAACCGTGGGATGCCGTGTTTTTTAAGCTATTCACGTGGGTTAATAAGAAGCCGCACCTGATGACATCACGGCTTCCTATTGGCAAGCAGGGCGCGGGAGCATTGAAACTCCGCCATTACCTGAACCCTGCTAGCCGAGCGGAAAGGCTACTGGCACCCCCCTACGGAGGTAAGTATCTCCGGAAGCAAGGGGTCCCCAGAGCTGAAATGAATGGGGTTCAACTCCAGAGAACCCCTGCTTCCACCCTATGTTTAAAAAAATTGGAACAAAAAGTCGCCCACTTGGATTGTCTCTTTAATAACATGTAATGTTTAATACATTTTCCAATTGTGGCACCAATGGTAAACTCAAGCACGACAACAATCCTTGAGGAATATACAATGTTAACAGTATCCTAGACAACTACAGATTTGAAAACAGATTGAGATTATACAGCAGAACCAGAACTGAGCAGTTTCTAGAATACATGCAATATTTAGCATCTAATATGAAGACGATATCACAGTAATGTATGTGATTTATATGGAGTAGCAGACAACTTCATACTGTATAATAGTGGTAGCCAACGACATTCCTCAAGAGCCACCAACAGGTCAGGGTTTCAGGATGTCCCTGCTTCAGCATAGGTGGCTCAAATCAGTTGACTGAGCCACCTGAGCTGGAGTTGGCCACCCCTGCTGTATGCAGATGAAATTGTAGGAAAGATTTTCACTTTACAATATCTACCTTGAAAGGTTCAAATAAAAAAAATATATATACTGTACAGCAAACGCTATTCTGTGATGCAATGTCCTTCGGCGTTGCAAACATCCAGACTGATATTAGCAACTAGAAAATACTAAAATGGAAGTATTTACAATGGAAACGGAAGTGTGAAACCAAGGACCGTAACCGATCTTTTAATATACCCGCGCCGCTCCCTGGAAATGCCTGCCGGAAGAAAGTCGCACCTTGTAAATTGTGGCCGAATGCTGAAAATAACCAGGAAAAAAAAGAAACTCAAAACGCACATTGTTTGGGTCGGAAATTTCAGGCACGCCAAAACAGGAGTGAAGGGAGGAGTTCAGCGTGTTAACCCCTGCAGTGCCGGGGGGAGGTTACAAACTCATTCCTAATGACTGGAGGTAAATAACGGGTAGGATTGTACAATCTGGGACATGCAATTTGAGAGGGGGGCAGGGGGGGGTGGGGGAAGGCTGATGTGACGTTCCAGGGGCATTTTGTTGTCTGCGGTGATGTTTGTCTTTCCTTTAATACTGAACTCCACACTAAAAAATGTCTTGCGTTTATAAAAACCCGTACACTTAAAAGCAGAAGTCCAAGCTGCCGTTCTTACATTTTTATTTCCCCCTTTAATATGTGCATCAATACAATCCACACAATGATAAGTAATTAGCGAAGTTGCCGATCGCTCCGTTCTCCTGTGATCGATCGGCGAAGATTCGGCTCGGGGGTACACTAAATGGCTGTCAGTGCAGCAGAAGAAGGACCAAAGATGCAAAGTTCTGTGTGGAAGATCATGTGACCAGGCAGGCACTTGATTCAATTGGTGCACTGGTAGTGACAGGGCAAAAGGGGTGTGCCAGAGCCTGTTTCAGAAGAGGAAGGGGATGTGACTTTGTAAATGGTTGCTTTAGAAACAAAAAATGCTTGTTGCATTATAATACATAAAAAATGTCTGTAAAATTAGTTTTTTTCTCTCCCAAACAAAATGCTACAAGTATTTTTTCATAGCACAGAACTGATTTAATAAAAAAACATACATGTAGGATATTGCTTGAACTGCAGTTTTAACGCCTGCGCTTGCTTTGCGATGCGTTACTGGCTGGTTAATGCCCTTGAGTACTGAGCGCCTTTGCAGTGCTATAGCTCAGAATGAAAGTTTAGAATCACTGTATGCAGCAGAAACGTTTATTTTTAGGCGATTACATAAAATTAACAATTTTGTCGTACATTATAAGCAGCCAACGGGTTTACAGACGCGGCAGCTCTTGGCGAGGTGCTGTGCGTCTCACTCATTTTTAGGATCCCCGTCTTACACTTCAACTGAGTGTCACTGGCAAAAAGGCAGCATTGTTTTGATGAAAATGGGACTTTTTAAGCCCAGAACCCCCAAACCCCCCGGATTTCTGTCCTCTGAGGTTACGCATTTCACCCAGGGGTCGGCCACTCCAGTCCTCAAGGGTCATCAACAGGTCAGGCGTTCAGGATATCCCTGCTTCAGCACAGGTGGCTCAATCAGTGGCTCAGTCCAAGACTGAGCCACTGATTGGGCCACCTGTGCTGATGCTGGGACTGATTAAGCCACCTGTGCTGAAGCTGGGACTGATTGAGCCACCTGTGCTGAAGCAGGGATATCCTGAATACCTGACCTGTTGGTGGCCCTTGAGGACTGGAGTTGCCCCACCCCTGATGTAACCTGTCTACGCTCCCCAAGCAGGGAAACCACATGGGCTCAACGTAACTCTGGTCCCAGCAACATTTCTCCTCTCCGCTAGACGAACACATTGTATCTTTTTCTTTCCGTGTGGCAGGTGCTGGCCCCCAGAATAACTGTCTGGAAATGTAACATCTGGTATTAGAATCACACAGTCTCACTACCAATATCCACACAGAAGCTGAAGGAAATGACACCAGGGTCTCCAGTGAATAAAGCTGGAGAACAGCGTGGACTAGGGTTGGGTTGGACATGGGCTCAGTTCTGGTCCAATTCTTTGAAGTCTTGGGGGTCTCAGCTGCAATACTGGTGTTAAAGCCAGGGTCGGATTGTTTAATGTAACGGGACCACCCACCATTAAGTGTTTCCAGGTGGCTTCTTGAAAAATACTTGAGACAATGGTGAAAGGTGTGACACGGTAATACCGGTATACACATACACGTCCAGGGAGGTAATACCGGTATACACATACACCCCCAGAGAGGTAATACCGGTATACACATACACACCCAGAGAGGTAATACCGGTATACACGTACACGCCCAGAGAGGTAATACCGGTATACACGTACACGCCCAGAGAAGTAATACCGGTATACACATACACGCCCAGAGAGGTAATACCGGTATACACGTACACGCCCAGAGAGGTAATACCGGTATACACTTACACCCCCAGAGAGGTAATACCGGTATACACATACACGCCCAGAGAGGTAATACCGGTATACACATACACGCCCAGAGAGGTAATACCGGTATACACATACACGCCCAGAGAGGTAATACCGGTATACACATACACGCCCAGAGAGGTAATACCGGTATACACATACACCCCCAGAGAGATAATACCGGTATACACATACACGCCCAGAGAGGTAATACCGGTATACACATACACGCCCAGAGAGGTAATACCGGTATACACATACACGTCCAGAGAGGTAATACAGGTATACACGTACACGCCCAGAGAGGTAATACCAGTATACACATACACGCCCAGAGAGGTAATACCGGTATACACATACACACCCAGAGAGGTAATACCGGTATACACATACACGCCCAGAGAGGTAATACCGGTATACACATAAACGCCCAGAGAGGTAATACCGGTATACACATACACGCCCAGAGAGGTAATACCGGTATACAAATACACGCCCAGAGAGGTAATACCGGTATACACATACACGCCCAGAGAGGTAATACCGGTATACACATACACGCCCAGAGAGGTAATACCGGTATACACATACACGCCCAGAGAGGTAATACCGGTATACACATACACGCCCAGAGAGGTAATACCGGTATAGACATACACGCCCAGAGAGGTAATATCGGTATATATATACACGCCCAGAGAGGTAATACCGGTATACACATAAACGCCCAGAGAGGTAATACCGATATACACATACACGCCCAGAGAGGTAATACCGGTATACACGTACATGCCCAGAGAGGTAATACCGGTATACACATACACACCCAGAGAGGTAATACCGGTATACAGATACACGCCCAGAGAGGTAATACCGGTATACACATACACGCCCAGAGAGGTAATATCGGTATACACATACACGCCCAGAGAGGTAATACCGGTATACACATACACGCCCAGAGAGGTAATACCGGTATACACATACACGCCCAGAGAGGCGTGTGGCAACTACTGTGTTTTAATCCCCAAATCTGTACATCTGCTTGAGTTTCTATTTCAGACGCACGCGTTCACAGGTTCGAAACCGGAACTTTGCATAATCCACGACAGATTGGAATTCAGAGTCCAATTTTGGAACAATTTTTATAATCTGACTGAAATTCAAGCACAAACCCAGAAGAGGCGTATCCTCGGGTTTGATTTTATTTATTTCTTATTTATTTTTATTATGTTAATAACATGAAAACCTGCATTTTTTTTTTTAAGAGATGACCCCAAATTAAAAAAAAAAAATTCCTGCATCATTTTTTTTTTTATGCGTTTAATCCATCATGTTTTGGCAAAACCAAAGCAATCATTTATTTTTAGAACCAAAACATCAGTGAAATTGCCACCCTTTCTTGGGTTGAATCCCGCACTATAGTGAGTGATGGTCCCTTGCAGACTAATGGCCCATCGGATTAACACAGCGGGGGTCCCTGCTGTGTGAGTCCTCCCGGGGTCTGCCTGTCTGTAAGAGATGCGCAGTAAGAGATGGGATGAATCAGTCACTCTACCTACAGTATTGTAGCAGGGGGTCTCCGGATCTGAACCGCATTGATTTCAGGTCCGGGGACCCCCTACTTCCCCTCCACCCCCCACCTGTCGCCGACCCTGCTTACCAAGTGCGCAGTCCCCACACGGGCTCAGGAATCCGCTATACTCCCCCGGGAGACGCCATTACGGATATTTTTGGAGACCCCCTCACGAACCACTGCTGTGTAGGATGGCAATATGAAAACGTGGCTCTGCCATGCGTTGAAGGCCCCAGCCACGGACACGAGAAACACTGGGCTCACCGACCACACCGGCACTGCCTTTCTACCCAGGGTCAGTCCCGACTAGGCCTGACGTGGACTCAGGGCGGGAGTTAAATGGCGATAATTGAGCACTTTAAAAAGGAGCTGCGGCGACTCAGCGAGTAAAGGCTCCGCGGGTCGGGCGTGGTACCTGTATATGTGTATGTCCATACCGTGCGCCATAGTGTCATAGTAAAGTGCTCTGAGTCCCATTGGGAGAAAAGCACCAAATTAAACAAAGTTGCTGAAATAAATGTGTTGCTGAGGTAACATCAGAGCTTCTTGTAATGGAACGGAACATTTGGTTGCGGCCGTACACCGCGACAAAATGGCCGCTGCCGCTTCGCCGCATACAGACCCTCCGCCGCGGCCAAACCACTGCTGTAATCCCCGCCGCCGACCGCTTCTAAGGTAAGTTTTATTACTGGTTAGGGTAGGGGGTTAATTTGAGGGTTCTAGTGCAAGGGCTTCGGGTAGGGGGCTTTAGGGTAAGGGTTTAGGATAGGGGGTTTTAGGGTAAGGGCTTAAGGTAGGGGGCTTTAGGGTAAGGGTTTAGGATAGGGTTTTTTTAGGGTAAGGGCTTAAGGTAGGGGGCTTTAGGGTAAGGGTTTAGGATAGGGGGTTTTAGGGTAAGGGCTTAAGGTAGGGGGCTTTAGGGTAAGGGTTTAGGATAGGGGGTTTTAGGGTAAGGGCTTAAGGTAGGGGGCTTTAGGGTAAGGGTTTAGGGAATGGTGTTTTAGGCACTTACCTTAGCGGCTGGTAACGAAGTGGCCGGCGGTGGCAGCTTCCGGCGGCCGGGTGATTCGCGGCAAAGTGCCGGCGGCAATTTGGTCTCAGCGAAACGGCCATGACCAAATGTCCTAGACGGTTCTTGCAACGTCTCTTGGTGACAACACTATTTGCCGATACTCCAAACCACAGGTACAGTACATTGCTGGTTCCGCTCTGTTATGTGTTTGCAAAGTAATCATGAAACCATAGTGATCCAAACAGAGCAGCAGCTCCATGCTCCAGTTCTCCGCACATATTTGTTTTTCCGAAATAAGTCACAGTTACTTTAAGGGCGATTGAATATTTCTAAAGAGGCCGATTATACTTGTCAGTTGTTTACATGTTTTATGCAGCGTGCCACATTGAACCTGAAATGGTACTTTAACCACTATTGTGTATTGTGTAGGACAGGGGTGTGCAAAGTTTTTAACTTGCGCCCCCCCCCCTCTGCCTCCTTACCTCCTTGTTCGTGCCCCCTGTCCTTCTCGGCTCCGACGTCAAATGACGTCACGGGGTCATGTGACGTCACGTTACCATGGCAACGCGACGTCACGTGACCCCGCGGACGTCATTTGACGCCGGTTTCCATGGCGATGCATCAGCGAAGATCAGGTAAGAGAAGCTGCTGAGGCCTCACGCGGTCCCCCCGGCACTTAATTTAAGTGCCTTGGGGAAGAGCGCGGGACCTATGTAGCCGCCGCGCACCCCCCCACCCTCTGAAAATTCTTCCGCCCTCCCTTGGGGGGCGCGCCCCCCACTTTGCGCACCGCTGGTGTAGCATGTACTGTGCAGGAAACACTGAAACCGACCAAGTCCCCGCCGGCGTTTGGCCACAGAGGGTCCCTCCACCGCAGTCGCTTCACCACCGGACGCTTCTACAAGAAGGTAGGTTTTAGGGTAGGGGTTAACTTTAGGGGTTGAAGCAGTTAGGGTAGGGATTTAGTGTAAAAGATTTTCAAACCAAGGGATTAGGTTTTTAGGGTAGGTGGTAGCGTTAGTGGTAGGGGTTAAGATTAGGGGGTTTTAGGGTAAGTATTAAGGTTAGGGTCTTACCTTGGCGGCGAAGTGGCCGGTGAAGGAGTGTCCCGGCGGCAAGGTGAGCACTGGCTAAACGCTGGCTGCCATTTGGTCGCGTGGAGAAACGGCTGCGGCCAAATGTCGTAGACCACTGGAAGCGAGTGCTAGAAGTCCTTGGAATATATGTAGAGATCAAGATGCCCACTCGTATCATGTACTGGACTTCAAGGCAGGACATACGCCTCACCCCTTAGACGATATTTGTCTGGGAACAGCAGGTATCTCTCATGCCAGTTTCCCTTTGTGAAGTCAACTCAGGATCAGCTGGTGAAGGGTTTGGGCTGCCACTGTGAGATGCCACTGTGAGATGTTGAGATGGCACTGTAAGATGCCACTGTGAGATGTTGAGATGGCACTGTAAGATGTTACTGTGAGATGTTGAGATGGCACTGTAAGATGTTACTGTGAGATGGCACTGTAAGATGTTACTGTGAGATGTTGAGATGGCACTGTAAGATGTTACTGTGAGATGGCACTGTGAGATGCCACTGTGAGATGTTGAGATGGCACTGTAAGATGTTACTGTGAGATGTTGAGATGGCACTGTAAGATGTTACTGTGAGATGTTGAGATGCCACTGTGAAATGTTGAGATGCCACTGTGAGATGTTGAGATGCCACTGTGAGATGCCACTTTGAGATGTTGAGATGGCACTGTGAGATGTTACTGTGAGATGTTGAAATGGCACTGTGAGATGTTACTGTGAGATGTTGAGATGGCACTGTGAGATGTTACTGTGAGATGCTACTGTGAGATGTTGAGATGGCACTGTGAGATGTTACTGTGAGATGCCACTGTGAGATGTTGAGATGCCACTGTGAGATGTTACTGTGAGATGCCACTGTGAGATGTTGAGATGCCACTGTGAGATGTTGAGATGCCATTGTGAGATGTTACTGTGAGATGTTGAGATGCCACTATGAGATGTTGAGATGGCACTGTGAGATGCCACTGTGAGATGTTGAGATGGCACGGTGAGATGTTACTGTGAGATGCCACTGTGAGATGTTGAGATGCCACTGTGAGATGTTACTGTGAGATGTTGAGATGCCACTGTGAGATGTTGAGTTGGCACTCTGAGATGTTACTGTGAGATGTTGAGATGCCACTGTGAGATGCCACTGCGAGATGTTGAGATGGCACTGTGAGATGTTGAGATGGCACTGTGAGATGTTGAGAGGCCATTGTGAGATGTTACTGTGAGATGTCGAGATGTTACTGTGAGATGCCACTGTGAGATGTTGAGATGGCACTGTGAGATGTTACTGTGAGATGTAGAGATGGCACTGTGAGATGTTACTGTGAGATGTTACTGTGAGATGCCACTGTGAGATGTTGAGATGCCGCTGTAAGATGTTACTGTGAGATGTTGGGATGCCACTGACACTGGACGCAACTACCTACTAGATTTTATTTTGGGAAGAGGACACGCCATTTGTGCTCTGAGAACGGGAAGGAAGAGAGAACCTTTTTAAATATTTACCTTTCTCTTTTAAAAGAAAGTAGAATTGTAGGTTTCTCAATAAGAAATAGTACCACTTGGTACCATCATAGATCAACCACGACAGAGGTTATTTATTAAGCTGCGATAGTGCTGATCAGGGCTCTATCACACAAACAACCACTGAAGTCAAACCTGCATTATCACAGTATAATGAATAAAGCCCTGCAGGTCTTTCCCTTTATAATACGATAAGCAGTAATCTCTGCAGTTGATTCACTGTTAGTAGAACAGATTCACTTAGTCAAGGTGACCCTGCAGAAGAAAAGGATAAACACATCTATTGCTGGAGTCAATTCTTTCGCAGGTCGTAATGGGTCAACATTAGCATCCCTTACAGAAGCAGTGTGTACACGAGCGTTAAAAACCTCTCAGGCCTCCTCTTCAGATGACAAAAGTATCCTAATAAAAAATGATCTCCTATAACAAACCGTTCAGGGACAGGATAACAACATGGACACGCCATCCTTTCAAACACATCTGAATGTTATCTTGACCCTACAGTAGGAATAACATGTTTATCAACCCCGCTGTGCGGTAACCTACTCCTTCTTTGACCTAGTTTTTCTGCTCGGTTTCCGCTTATTCCGTTTACTCAGTGCGGCTGATGTAACGAGATAATAGCCTCGAAATTTCCAAAAACAGTGCCGGTATCTTTATCTGGAGAACAAATAATGACTCTTCATGCCATTCAGGAGGACGAAGATCCATAACTCAAGAGTCAGACACCAGAAAATACAACATAGTCATTGACAGCAGATAAGGACCCCTTGACCCATTCCGCCTGCCAATTTTCTTACCTGCTACAGACCCCTTTTGAGCCCAGACTTTTTGTTTCATACTTAGGACCCCCTTTTACCTATCTTGGACCTTACGTTATTAACCGACCACCTCCACCCAGTAGGCCGTCTCATGTATTCATACCAATTTCTGCTAAGACAACGCCGAGTGGCCAATGCGCCTTAAAAAGTCAAGTCCCGGACTCAAAAAGATTCTAAACACGTTAAACATTACAAAGCCCCTTTGGGAGGCGTCACTATATTGTATTTGCAATACTTTTTAATGCAAGGCAGGCTGGTTAACCTCAATGGACAAGCGGCACCAATCATCATGGGGATCGTTGGTTTGTATTATTTATTTGGCGCCCACATATTCCTCAGCTCCGTACAATGCAGGAGGGAGAACAGTAACATTGCCAGACAAAAGAGTACAGATATGTTCACACAAACTGAGACAATAGGAAGGTTGGTCCCTGCTCCAAGGAGCTTGCAATCCAGAAGACTGATGGAAAACTACATACAATTTCTAGAAGGAAGACTTAAACCACAATAACACTATTCCCTCAAAGCGGAGAGAGAAAATGTCTTGCAAAGGTTGGGTTTTGAATTGAGAGCAAGCAAATTAATCAAATGGGTGGTTCGGGCCTACCTCCCATTCCTCAGCATGACCTATACTTCTTTTTCACTCAAAACATGAAGGTGACCTTCCAGGGCTTAAAGAAAAGTGAATGTGGTGCACCTGTTGTCATCTCAACAAATGTTCAGCTCAAACCGTGCGTTAAACATTCTTCATTCACTTGCTATGTGTTGTTGACAAAGTCCCACAGTTCCTAAAGCGGCTGTTGTTTACAAGCCAAGTATTTGCTTCCTCGCTGGCAGATCTTCTCGCTCTTTATGAAGCATACCAAGTGCATAGTTATTCGTGTCCTAACGCTAAGGGTCCCACACACATGGGTAGTCACAAGGGGCCAGGATTTTGTAAACGCTGACATGAAGACCTTTGCATTCAGAGGGCCATCGTTGCACCTCCCTGCTCCTCAAACATCCGCCCCCCCCAAAGCTCAATCTTCTTACTGATCAAACCTGGCCCCTTCTGGGTCTTCAATGTCCTCCCCCGTAGCCCTCCTATAACATTTAACTCCCCCCCCCCCCGACGTTCCTAAAATGCCTGTCTCCTCTTGAGTCTTCAACTGTCCCCCAGACCCCCTATTCTATTTAACTGCCCCCCCCCCCAAACATTCCTCAAATGCTCGCTCCTCCAACTCTTTCCCACTCGCCACCAGCCACGTTCCTTAAACGCTCACCCCCTCCAACGCTTCCCCACTCCCCGCCACCCCACGTTCCTCAACCGCACGTCTCCAACTCTTCCCTACCCCACATTCCTCAACTGCTCAGCCCCTCCAACTTCCTCACTCCTCCCCCCACCCCACGCTCCTCAAACGCTCTGCCCCTCAAGCTCTTCTTCCCCTCTCCCCCCTGACAGCTGCTGACCTTAGACCCAGGTTAATATCTCAGTCCTTAGCCCGGTTGAACCTGTAGGCGGCTCTTAACCCCATTGCACAAATGCACTAATTCGTACGGATATATCTATAGGCACATACATGGTACACACAACAAAGCAGCAATCCCACAAGTATCCTGCCCTCTGAGCATGTCCTGCTCTTAAAAATCATGATTTTTCTAATCTATATCTTCTGAGGTCAACAAAGGAAAGGGATCTTTACAGTAAGGGCAGTTACAATGTGGAATTCATTACCCATGGAGACTGTGATGGCAGATACAATAGATATCTTCAAAAAAAAGGTTGGACATCTGTAACCCCCTGTGTGATGAGCTCCACACACACTCACACTGCCACCTGTGTGATAAGCTCCACACACACTCACACTGCCCCCCGTGTGATGAGCTCACACACACTCACACTGCCACCTGTGTGATAAGCTCCACACACACTCACACTGCCACCTGTGTGATGAGCTCACACACACTCACACTGCCCCCGTGTGATGAGCTCACACACACTCACACTCCCCCCTGGCAGGTTCCTCTCCAAGGTGCTCTGGACATGTGACTGATGGACATGAGAGCAGCCAATAATAACGGCTGTGGAAGAGGAGGGACTATGAGGTAGAGGAGCCTTTAAAAAGGGTGCGGGGGTGGCCATGTTGGATCAGATCTGCGCTGATTTGAGTGCTAGGAGGTTCAGCCGAGGTCTGCAGGGAGTGCACGTGGCAGCAGGAGCAGAGAGCTACAATTCCAGACATGGACAAAAGATCAAGTGCTGTCGGAGGGGACCCTCAACGGCTACAAAAGCACAGTGGTACTGAAGCACCTAATGGAAGCACATTCCTGCAACAGTCAGTACACTACGAGCTCCCAGGGTGGGCCAGCAGCATCACAAAGCCAACATACCCAGTATTGGGTGGCTACTACACCACTAACACTGACTCACACTCACGCTCCGTTATTGGGGATTGGGTAGTAACCAGTATACTGTGTAAAGTGATCCTCACCTGAGGGTCACAAGGTACCAGAGTCAGTGAGATATAAGTAAACTTGTTGCATCACCCATACTGTGTCTGCGTTCTTCCTGCCGTCGGCCCGCAGGCCACGTGTGGCCCAGTAAGTTATGAACGGGGACTCAGGCCCCAGCCTCCGCTATAGTAATAAGTCTAAGAGCTAAAAGTTTGTTACACATCTTTTTAGAAAGGAAAGGTATACATGGATATACCAAATAAGTAAACACGTGAAGGATGTTGATCCTGGGAGTAATCTGATTGCCAATATTTGGAATTGGAATTTATTTCCCCCCTTATGAGACAGCATTGGATGATGTGTCACTGGGGTTTTGTGTTTGCCTTCCCCTGGATCTATATCCTACAAACATAGGATAAAGTATCTGTTGTCTAAATTTAGGTTGAACTTGATGGACGTATGTCTTTTTTCAACCTCATCTACTATGTAAAACAGGGGTATCAAACTCAGTCCTCAAGGGCCACCAACAGGCAAGCATATCCCTGCTTCAGCACAGGTGGCTCAATCAGTGGCTCAGTCTTCCACCAGCGATAGCCAAACCCCAAATGCTTCTCTCTTTCCCTGACAAATTGGCAGTGCCATGCGAGGTAGCCCAGAATCATGTCTGGGCAGGAAAGCAAACCGGGAAGCAGGTACAGTATATTTAGTATCTGGTCTGTGTCATCAATCAGCATTAGGAAGAAACAGAGGCTGAACGAAAACAATTGCTTCACTACCTGGCTTCAAAACCGGCTACATTAACGTACGGGCGGCCAGGCTGGAGTGACTGACCCAATCACTGCCAGACAGATCTGCTACATATTACACAGCGCAGATCAGGCGTACATCCCTTTTTCTGTTGGTCAATACTTGGACGTGCATTTGTGGCGGTTTTAAAGATGACGTTTATATACAGACGGGCCCTCCGGAAATGTGCCCAGGACAGCGTTGAATAGCTGTTAAGTGGAGGACCCTCGGTATCTCTGAGACCGTGACGGAGGGGAGCATGGCCTGGCGGCAGACGAAGTTGAGTCCAACTTCTGGTTAAGCCCCAACTTACGGTATCAGGCCGTCGTGTCCCTCTGAAGCCATGGGGTCTGGGACAGTTGTCCTGACTCCCTATCGGAGGTCCTGTATGGTGGGACACAAGGATATAATGAATAAGTGAAGGATGTTGACTCTGGGAGAAATCTAATTACCGTTACTGGAGTCAGGGAGGCATTTATTTTGTCCCGTATGACATCATTTATTAAATCTTACACTGGAGTTTTAGGTTTGCCTTCTTCTGGATCAGGGTGGCCAACACCGGTCCAGCAGGTTAGGTTTTAAGGATATCCCTGCTTCAGCACAAGTGATTCAATCAGTAGCACGGTTGTTGACTGGGCCACTGATTGAGCCACCTGTGTGGAATAAGGCAGGGGTGCGCAAACTGGGGGGGGGGGGGGGTGAGATTTTCAGGGGGGGGGGGGCACAGCGGTTACAGAGGCCCCACACTCTACCCGAAGGCATTTAAATTAAATGCCGGGGGAGCGGTGAAGGCCTCTGTAACTTCCCCTAGGCCAGGTCCCCGCTGGCTACTGCAGCACCCACTGTGGTGGACGCTGCAGGGACAAGAGCCGCCCCACAATGGTGCCGGGCCCGCTGCGAGGGGGGGGCCGCCGCGCTGCGCTGACAGATTCACCTACTCTCAAGAGAATTGAGATCAGGACTCGCAACGGAGCGCTTGGTCACGCCCCCAGGCGGTTCAGCCAATGAGGGCGAACCTGCCAGGTGATGTCATGGCTGCGCCCCCGTCACTCCCCCCCCCCTGCAGCTCACTGCAGACCGGGGGACTTGGCTGCACACGCCGCCTGCCTGGCAGATGCGCGTACAGCGCAGACAGCGGGCTGTAGCCTTACCTTGACTCCGGCGGCTTATGGCAACGCAGCGTCAAATGCCGGAGGCAAGGTAAGGAGGGGGGGGGGCGGAGGGAGAGCCTGCAGGGGGGCTCAGGGGGAACAGTTTGTGCACCCCTGGAATAAGGGGTATCCTTAAACCCTGACCGGTTGGTGGCCCCTATGGACTGGAGTTGGCCACCCCAGTTCTGGATCAATATGAAGGTTGAACTTAATGGACTTACCAAGTGTCCCTGTTTATCCAGGGGTTACACAGGTCCTATTAAACGCACAAATAGGGCAGGAATAACTGTATTCAGCACACAAGGCTTGTTATAATCACCAAACCTATATTTATTTGTTATATCGTGTGTGTGCAGGCTCTCGTAAACCCACCCCGATTAAATTGTCCCCCAAATTTGGTAACTTTAATATATATGCAGGGTCGACAAGTCCCCACAAATGTGGGATCAAAAGGTTACACACCAGCCAATCAGTGAACAGACTGACATGCGTTACTGTGAGGTTTCTGCACGGCCATTTTAATTTCCCTTTCCATTGGGAATCAGTACTGAATGAGGGCGAGGGGGGGGGGGGGCTACTAAGAAATCATCTGTATCCTCAGGAAATATGGGGGGAAAGTGTAAGCGGAGAAGGGAGAATCGCTGGTTTAACAGATGTCCTATTTCTTATTGCGAGGCATTGTTTAATAATGTAGCTGTAATCAGCAGTGCCTTCCTTTCCCCCGCTTACTGTACATTTTACATCTCGTGCCCGAATCCCCCTGCTGTACCTGTACAGTATATTCATTACCTGTAATTCTTACATTCTGTGTGCCAATTCTGCTGCCCACAGAGCGCACTCCTGGCCATTCAAAAGCAAGAACATCCAACCTGGAAGTCATTCATAGTTTGGGGAACTTTGGAACAGTCACAGAATGAGCTGTAACCTTACTATAGTAGGTCAATGTTTTTTCAACATGGGGTTCCTAGGACCCTTGGGTTCCCCAGGCGACATTAAAGGGTTCCCTGCAATTTTCAGGTGATTTGAAAATTGTACCAAATACAGCAGAATTTACAGTACATCTGATCTCAGACGCGCTATTAGAGAGGGTTGGGGTTCCTTACAATGGATATGATCTCAGACGCGCTATTAGAGAGGGTTGGGGTTCCTTGCAATGTATCTGATCTCAGACACGCTATTAGAGAGGGTCGGGGTTCCTTACACTGCATCTGATCTCAGACACGCTATTAGAGAGGGTTGTGGTTCCTTGCAATGCATCTGATCTCAGACACGCTATTAGAGAGGGTTGGGGTTCCTTACAATGCATCTGATCTCAGACGCGCTATTAGAGAGGGTTGGAGTTCCTTACAATGCATCTGATCTCAGATGCGCTATTAGAGAGGGTTGGGGTTCCTTACAATGCAACTTATCTCAGATGCGCTATTAGAGAGGGTTGGGGTTCCTTACATTGCATCTGATCTCAGACACGCTATTAGAGAGGGTTGGGGTTCCTTACAATGCATCTGATCTCAGATGCGCTATTAGAGAGGGTTGGGGTTCCTTACAATGCATCTTATCTCAGATGCGCTATTAGAGAGGGTTGGGGTTCCTTACAATGCATCTGATCTCAGACACGCTATTAGAGAGGGTTGGGGTTCCTTACAATGCATCTGATCTCAGACGCGCTATTAGAGAGGGTTGGGGTTCCTTACAATGCATGTGATCTCAGACGCGCTATTAGAGAGGGTTGGGGTTCCTTACAATGCATCTGATCTCAGACGCGCTATTAGAGAGGGTTGGGGTTCCTTACAATGCATCTGATCTCCGACGCGATATTAGAGAGTGAAAGTGGAGATAACGTAAAATATCAATACAAATAATATTAAATATAAAAGGTTGTGGATTCCTGTGTGAGAATTGTGATAACTTAGAAAAATGAAAGGTTGGAGTTCTGCAGCCGGAGTGCAGTATCGGGGGTCTCTAGCCCCGTGCAAACACGTGAAGAAAGACTTGTGTTTTGCCGAGAGGACACCGCTCTTGCAGAGCGCTCTATCAAGTAAGAAACACCTACACTAACCCTGCATGAATCGGCTAAAAGGTGACAGACATATATAAGCATTAGGGGCAACTACCCTTGCTACTCTAAAAAGACACTCTTACTGATCTGCTTACATAAGAGCCAAAAAAGCAGAATTCTACAGAGCAAATATACCACCACAAAAGGTTAACGTTATCACTGGAAACACAGAGAATTTACCTTTTTTGATTGCACAATTGTACGACTTTCAGAATAAATTGCTCATCCACACAAAAGGAAAAACCAACTCCTTCGCAAAAACCTCACCAATAGCATTACATTCTTTCCATCCAAATCGGAGAATATAATTTATTTATTTATTTACTAGCTGAGAGACCCGGTCTCGTTTTCAAGTATGTCATGGGCACAGAGTAAAACAAATAATACATGGTTACAAGTACAGTTACATAAATGAACAAGGTATACATTATATACAAGACATTGCGTGCACAGTTAAAGAAAATATATATTATGAGCGTATGAAACAGTTACAGACCAGGTTAAAATGTGAGACAGCCTTAGATTTGAAAGAACTTAAGCTGGTGGTGGATATGAGAGTCTCTGGTAGGTTGTTTCAGTTTTGGGGTGCACGGAAGGAGAAGGAGGAACGTCCGGATACTTTGTTGAGCCTTGGGACCATGAATAGTCTTTTGGAGTCTGATCTCAGGTGATAGGTGCTGCATGTGGTAGGGGTGAGGAGCTTGTTCAGGTAGCTGGGTAGCTTGCCCAGAAAGTATTTGAGGGTGAGACAGGAAAGTGCACATGTACATATATAGTTTTCCAACACAATCCTCCTAGTAAGAGGGAACTGGATATTCAACACTAAATGGACATATGAGAGCTTTGTTTTGTGGTATATATATATATACGGGAACGGGTTAAAGATATTTGCGGCCGATTCGCCTCCCTTTTGTTTCCAGGCTGAATTCGACGTCCTCACCTGTTGTCGCGATATTATTTTCTATTTACATTTCGACAATGGAAAAAAGTCTTGGAGACCTTCAGACACAGTCAGAGGCCAGGGAATTTCATGTGTCAGGCCACAAATAGACCGGTCCTTGCAATCGCTTGCATCTCTTATACACAGTATTCTTCTGGAGACGCTCGAGTTCAAATCGGACGAGGCCTTCGGGAAGGCAGACATTTAGGTCTGACAAATAGCAGGCCGACTGCAGGCCTTCTTACACAGAATAAATGGAAGAGCGATAGAGCCGTCCACTGGTTCCAGACCAGAAGGCCAATTATTACACCCCACAGTTCAGACATAGTGGTGCTATGCTTGAATTAAGCAGATTATTAAGGGAGCAATCCATCCTCCATTTTGTTTTGCAGGATTGGAACTGGGGCGCCCTCCGGAGCTGAACCGCACTATACCAGAGATACAGGTATCAATCACTTCCTGGTTTTTACAGGGGATTTAAATGGCCGTCCGATGGGAAGCCACGTCTGATGATGTTGCAGCTTTCTAGATTTGGCAGCCATTTTGTTTCCCCAGAGTAAGATTTAAACCCGATAACTTCACCGGTAAGTATCTAAGGAACTGGGGTGTCCCCGGACCTGAAAACCGTGACGTTGGGCTCAGGGTGATCCCTCAATTCCCACCCTGTAAAAATCGACAATTTTAGACGCAATGTTCAACTGCTTTAATGCTATATAAGGGGAGGCCAACTCCAGCCCTCAAGGGCCACCAACAGGTTGGATTTTCAGGCTATCCCTGCTTCAGCACAGGTGGTAGAGTCTTCAACTGAGCCACTGATTGAGCCACCTGCGCTGAAGCAGGGATATCCTGAAAACCTGACCAGTTGGTGGTCCTTGAGGAATGGAGTTGGCCTCTCTGTGCTACATGGTTGGGTATTGATTGCTAAGAGACATGTGTACCATGGATAATAACAGGTACGTGTACATGAGAACTGGGCTTATGTTAGAGCAGCAGCAACATGTCCCGTGGTCAGGGCTCACTCCTGCAACTATGTGTGTAGTTAAAATAGAAATCTCATAAAACCAGGGGGTCCCTAGACATTGGGGGGCAGGGGATGGTGGGGGGAGCTGGGCCCGGTGGTGGAGGAGGGGACGGCCAGCTGATCCCAGTAGTAGAAGCTGATCCCCCACAGAGAGACAGGGACCACGGATGGACACTGGTAAGGAATCAGCTATTTATAATAACATGGCTGTCATTGGGGATGGATATTTACAGAACACACACACCACACACGCCCCACACACATGCCCCACACACACCACACAAGCCCCACACACCACACACATGCCCCACACATACCACACACGCCCCACACACACCTCCCACGCCCCACACACACCACACACGCCACACATGCCCCACACACCCCACACACGCCCTACACACACTACACACACATCTCATACAAACATCCCACACACACACCACATCACAGAACACCACACACCACACACACACATCCCACACACACATACCACACACACCACATCACAGAACACCACACACCACATAACAGAACACCCCACATACACACAACCACCCCACCCCCACACACACACAAAAGACTTTGCATATAAATGGGAAGTGTCCGGGCAATAGGGGGAACGGATTTAATCCCAAAACAAATAAGAGGAAGAAAAGAGAAACATAGCAACATTTTTATTTTTTAAAAGATCACAGATTAAGGATGATTTCCGAGCAATATTCACCCTGACCCCAGTGTTCAAAAGCCGGCACTGATTAAATTATTTGTGTCTTTAATACTGTACCTTCGAACATTACAACTTATCAGTGTAACCAGCTTCATTCGAAAGATTGTCTTATCCTCGTCCCATCCAAATACCCACCCTTTTCTGCCAGCAGGTTGTTATCCGGGGGAACCACTGCTGAACCCCGTTATTTTCAGCACCAGGGATCCAGACACTTACCGGTAAAGTTACCAGTTTTTCTTCCTGTTTTTTTTTTTAAGGTATTTAAATTGGCGTCCAATAGGGAGACACAACCAGGGATGTTATGGCTTCCCGGTTGGTTAGCGGGATCTGCAAGGTGTGGCGGACATTTTATTTCCCCAGCAGGACGTTGTAAAACTGGCGAGTGTATTGGTAATTATTTTTTGGGAACCGGCACGGAGAATAGAGTGGTTTAATTCTGGGGGATCCCCTGGTTCCCGTGCTGGAACAAAATAGGGGTGAAACCAGAAAAAGACGAACAGCCGGGATTGCTGCTTCAAAGTAACGGTTTCACTTATTTGTATCTTGTGATAAATGAATGTGTTTCGATTTTCTCTGGGTCTGTTACATTTAAGCATATCATTAGCTACTTGTGTTTCTCTGTTTCACTAATGATGGCACATATAATTCCTTTGCAAACAAACAACTAAATATAAAGAACTCTTTACATGGGGCTCTGTGAACGGACAGTGTCATTAACAAAAGACATTAGTTAAAGACTGCAAAACCCCAGCACAACTTGATTTTTCCTACGGAAATGTTAAAAGTTTAAGAAATAAAAACACTTATACTTTACTTTAGCAATGAAAAGAAAAAAATATATATATCTTTTTTTTTTTAAGTGTCAAACAGTTGCGTTTAACTTATTAAACACACAACTGTCCATAGCTCATTTTCATCCTAGGGCAGGGGGTGCTCAACTCCAGTCCTCAAGTCCCCCCAACAGGTCAGGTTTTCAGGATATCCCTGCTTCAGCACATGTGGCTCAATCAGTCCCTGCGTCAGCACAGGTGGCTCAATTAGTCCCTGCGTCAGCACAGGTGGCTCAATCTGTCCCTGCTTCAGCACAGGTGGCTCAATCAGCTGAGCCTGATTGAGCCACCTGTGCTGAAGCTGGGATATCCTGAACACCTGACCTGTTGCTGGGGCTTGAGAACTGGAGTTCAGCACCCCTTCCTGTCCCAGGGGACTCTTTAAAACCTCTTCAAAGAGATGCCTGCTCTGGCAGCTAAGGGGTTAATACAACAGGGATTTGTTTGTATGCATTGTTCCTTATCCGGTTTCAAATCGCATGATCAAAATCAAGCTGCTTATTACCTCGCATCAAAAGTCCCGGCGTGTCCAGCGCTTGTGCTGGGTTTCCTCTGTTTAGATGTGTCACTGTCGGGTTGCCGGGATTCACGGTGACAATCCTTGGTGTTTACAGTTGGAAAACAGCTGCATGTTACGCTGTGTGATCTTATCACCGTGACCCACATGGATCCTTTCATTACATGTAACCCGGAGCCTGCGCACGTGCTGAAGCACATCCTCTGGGAAGCATTTCTATTTAACACACCCACCGTCAGATTACACGGAGATACGAGCGAGATATGGATCGGCACCAGCGTCTCAATAACAGCAACACTTGAAGAATTGTTTAAAGATGCAATCCAAGCATCTATAAAAAAAAATAAAAAGTAATTGTTTTTTTCTTTTAATATTTGCAGCCTTTGATTACCTTTGTTGAAAACGAATTACCTAAGCTGCCGATCGATTGGTTCTCCCGTGATCGATCAGCAAAATCCTGTTTGCCCGAGGTCACAAATGGCCGCCTTTCAGTTTCAAATCAATCCTTCAGTCAGTGTAACTCAGCGGCTACAATATATTCTTATATTACTAAGGTAACATTATCTATTGTTACAGTTTGCAGCTCAAACTGCTGGGAACATTGGCAACAAATGATCCCAAACAGGAAAGTGTTACAAAGATCTTGCACTGCTGGGGAGGTGGGCTACAGCCTGCTATAGAAATCAAAGGATGCTCAGTATATTAAAACTCATTAAAAATGCCATCAAGTTTAATTTTAAAACAAAAAAGGTAGTAATTATTATCTAATACTAGTCTGATTTATTAAAAAAAAAAAAAAAAACACATGTAGGATATTGCTTAGATTTAATTTCAAGTCCGGGGAGCCCCAGCTTCACGAGATACAGGCCCCGGTATGGGGGTGCCGGTATCTCCTATGCGTTTACATGTCCTGGTCACGTGACGCGAGAGATTTAAACATTGCATGGGGATACCGGCACCCCATACCGGCCTGTAACTCGGTAAGCAGGGGGTCCCCAGATCTGAAATGAATGCGGTTCAGCTACGGAGCCCCCTTGCTACAGTACAGTGGGGCCCTGCTTCTCTGCGTTTCTCTTCTCGGCGATCTGCCAATGCTGCGGTACCGAGAAAAGGACCGCCAGGTCGGCGCATGCACGGGATGGCCGAGGTCGCGCATGCTCAGAACGGGGGTGGTCGAGGTCGCGCATGCACAGAACGGGAGCGGGCGAGTTTGCACATGCACAGAAGGGGGGACTGCAAGTCTGCGCATGCGCAGAAGGATAGGAGACGCTGAAAATCACCGGTTCCACTTTTCAGCGATTTTCGCTTTGCAGCGGGGCCATGGAACGGGACTCGCCGTATTAGTGGGGCCCTGCTGTACACTGTTATTAAAATGTAAATAGTAAACGCTAAGGTAATTAATGCGTTAACTCCTCCCGCAAGGCCTAAACACCCACCACGGGCCAGAGGCCTGCTGCACGGGGGGAGAGCTGTGGCCCAGATGTTAGGCCTGTTCTCTGCCCAGGCACAACTTCCAGCGCTGGCCGAGCCTCTGCAGCCTCCAGGCCTGGGACAGTAGTCCCGGCTCTCCCCCCCCCCCCTATGAGCAGCCCTGCTGAGAGACACACAGAGAGTCAGCCCAGGTTAGTGTGAGGGACTGCAGAGAGACAGCCTGACACTCACAGAGGTGAAAGAGGGGGCTTGTATGAGTGCTAGCCAAGGACAGAGAAAGTGAGAGACAGCAGGAGAAACATATCCTCTACACACAGAGAAAGAGAGAGGAGAAGAGTCCAAGGCAAAAGAGAGATCCAGATACTTGCCGGGCTGTTAAAGTGCAACGGAATAACAAACACCCGCGAGGTCTTTTCCTGCAACATTCGAGTAACCTTTGTGTGTTACACACACACCTCACAACTGTTCCACCCTTAACTGGACTGCGTCACATGAGTCGCGTGGGACGTGCGCGGCTGCACAGCGAGAGCTGATACACGGAGGACAGAGGACGTAGCTGTCCGGCGTAATACGAGATTCGGAAGCGGGTAATTACATCGAGGGTAACCTGTACATGTAGAGGAGATCCCCAGTGAGACCCCCACTCTCATACGCGACGCGGACGTGAGAGCCGATAAACGGAGGACAGAGGACGTCGTTCCCGTGAGCTCCCCGGCGTAACATGAGATTAGGAAGCGGGTAATTACATCGAGGGTAACCAGTACATGTAGAGGAGATCCCCTCTCTAATACGCGACGCGGAAGTGAAGCCTCAGATCGGCACATCGGGACAGTTACTGAGTGTGAGAGACAGTCGGCATTAACTCTCACTGCCTTTTATTATCTCATACAATGTGAGTTTTATACTTATATGCAGTGTTCGACAAACCTATACATTTGCTCGCCCCGGGCGAGTGGATTTAACCTCCGGGCGAGTAAATATTGGCCCAAACAGCACACGTTTGGTACTAGGTGGCGAGTAGATTTTTTTGTGTGGCGAGTAGATTTTTTGGTGATTTGTCAACCACTGCTTATATGTATAGGCTGATCTTTTAATAAATAGTATTACACTATTTTCAGTCTGTGGGAACGGGCATGATTAAGGGGCACCTGGCTCCGAAACATCACCCCCCAACATTTTTATCGCCTTAAACTTTACGTTTATTGTACGTTGTTCCCCTTTCCTTTGTTCCTTTGTTGTTTTTTAGTGTTTCATCCCCCTTGTTCCCCTTCCTCTCCCCTTTGTTTTGATCTTCTCCATGAGATGTATTCTCCAAACCCTGTGCCAGGGCTGATTTTGTAGCTCCCATTGCATTTAATACATTGATTTCATTTTTGTCTTTATTCATTTTTTGTGTGCTGGGGACTCTAAAAAGTATGTTTTCGCGCTGCTGCACGTCACACACAAATTAAGCCTTCAATGCCTCTCTCTCTTTTTTTCAGCTACAAAGGTGTGTATATATATATATAATATATATATATATATATATGTATATATATATATATATATTAAAACAGTGTTCGACAAACCTATACATTTGCTCGCCCAGGGCGAGTGGCTTTAACCCCCGGGCGAGTAAATATTGGCCCAAGCAGCACACGTTTGGTACTAGGTGGCGAGTAGATTTTTTTGTGTGGCGAGTAGATTTTTTGGTGATTTGTCAACCACTGTATATATATCACAATATATAAACAAAAAGGGACAGCGCGGGCTCCATAGTGTAAATAGTTAAGGTTTTATTAATCACAAGCTAAAATCAGTTCACTCACAGCATTGAGGTAGGACATGCGCATCGAACAAAAACACCCGTCATCCGTGGTATCTCCGTCGGTCAGGAACTGAAGTCTTGTGGCTGCATGCCTGTAAGTCTCTTCCTACAGCCGGGCACCTCCGTGATGTGCGTCCACTCAACGGCCCGCCGGCTGTACGGCACACGGTTACTTGGTTCCGCAGCAAATCAGTTCCCCTCAGATTCAACAGAAGCTCAGTGAGCTGTATGCTTAGTGTTGCCAATAGCGCCCTTACGCGTTTCGTCGCAAATATGAAGGCGACTTCATCAGAGGATAAGGGATGAGTGCATACTCACCCCTTATATAGTCCAAAAATCTATAAATTAATTAGAAAGATCTTGACCCCTTTGGTGAAGAAGTCGCCGTCAGCGACGAAACGCGTCAGGAAGCTGGAAATACGTGTTACCAGACATCTCGAAAGCTCGCACAAATAAAAGCATTTCGTTAGCCACAGAACGGTATCGTTTATTTATTTTTTTATTTTATATATATATATATATATATATCTGTAACAAAACAAAAAATTGAAGTAGCGCCGCTAAATTACCAGTTAATTGTAGATAATAATAGAAGAGACAGTAGCTAATATGGTATGCTTGAAGGGGTAGCTAGATAGGGCTAATACACTAAGATAGAGACTTTAAAAGATACAATTAGCAATACAGTCTCTTGACAAAACCCTAAAGGAAAAAATTGTAAAAAATCTAAAAAATGTATTTAATGAAAAAATATATAAAAAATTGTCAAAAGATAAAAATAAAAAACCTTCAATACATAAAGTCCTGTTCCAGTGGAAATGTCAATGGTTTCTTGCAGCCCGTTCCAAAGGGATCACCAGTCCCTAGTGATATCTGGAAAAAAGAACAAAAAAGAAACAGGCGCACACCTAGTGCATTACCACAATAAAATTGTATTAAATGAACATAAAATCTATCAAATGGCCACTCACAAAGGTACAGCAAATAAAAGCATTTATGAGATAGGCTCTCATGTGCCTTGCAGCTCAATCACCAGCATCCGTCTGCAGTCAGTGGCGTCGTCACGTGGATCGCCTTCGTGAACCGGAACCGGAAGAGGGATCTTTCACCTTCAGTGCTCCATATCATTAGTCCCTCCGTGAAACGGGCACCTCAGATGTAATATGGATAAGGTAGCAAGCCGGGAGAGCAGCACACAGGAGCCAAAAGTTCTCAATCTATCTGCATCAATGTTTGTGGGCAAATGGCGGCCGCCATTTGCCCACAAACATTGATGCAGATAGATTGAGAACTTTTGGCTCCTGTGTGCTGCTCTCCCGGCTTGCTACCTTATCCATATTACATCTGAGGTGCCCGTTTCACGGAGGGACTAATGATATGGAGCACTGAAGGTGAAAGATCCCTCTTCCGGTTCCGGTTCACGAAGGCGATCCACGTGACGACGCCACTGACTGCAGACGGATGCTGGTGATTGAGCTGCAAGGCACATGAGAGCCTATCTCATAAATGCTTTTATTTGCTGTACCTTTGTGAGTGGCCATTTGATAGATTTTATGTTCATTTAATACAATTTTATTGTGGTAATGCACTAGGTGTGCGCCTGTTTCTTTTTTGTTCTTTTTTCCATATATATATCTGTGTGTGTGTGTGTGTGTGTGTGTATGAGTGCCTGCGTGTGTGTGTTGCTTTTGATTACCTTCCATCAGCAGCTCCAGCCCGTGGAGGAAGGGGGGGGGGGGAAAGTAGCGGGTCCCTCCGCTCAGGCCACGCCCCTCCTCCCGCTCAAGCCTCCCACTCCCGCCCCGGCGCCCGCTCCCTACAGACCGCATATCGCGGTCTGTGTCTGTCAGCGCCCCGCCTGTCTGCAGTGCGGGAGCGCTGACGGAGGGAGCGGGGCCTTAGCCTAAGAGCTGTGCAGGGAGATGCAGCGTCTCTCTGTGCAGGGAGATCGCCTGTAAGAGCTGTGCAGGGAGATGCAGCGTCTCTCTGTGCAGGGAGATCGCCTGTAAGAGCTGTGCAGGGAGATGCAGCTCTCTCTGTGCAGGGAGATCGCCTGTAAGAGCTGTGCAGGGAGATGCAGCTCTCTCTGTGCAGGGAGATGCAGCTCTCTCTGTGCAGGGAGATGCAGCTCTCTCTGTGCAGGGAGATGCCGTTCCCTCCGTGCAGCACTTACAGACAGCGAGAAGATCACACGGTCAGAACTTAGAAAAGGGCTGAGATAAGGACACTGCGATCCCGAGCGGTATTGGCATTTTCCTACCTCACGGTCTCTGACTTGTGATAACTCTTTGTCAATACCGTGATAACACTATTGTCAGACCGTGAGGCTTTGGCAGTGATTTTATCAAAGCTACTAGCATAGGCCCCTTGACGTGGAGAGGTGTGTGTGTGTGTGTGTAGCCAGCCAGATTGTTCCTAGTATTAACACAACAGACCCCATTATAACGCAGAATATCAAAGTATCCCTACCACCATATCCGACCAGGAGGGAACCACGAAGCCTGCTAAAGGTATATAATCACCCCCCTAACACTGTTACTTATTGAGCTTTCAGCATTTCAGATTAGGTGGGTGTGGGCGTTTGAGCTTGCTGGGTGTGTATGTTAATTTAATTTCTGACTGGAATCAGTTGTATGGAGGTTGTGGCACCTCCCCCAGAGCTCACGTCACCTCCCCCTTTTTAATGGTGGATCTTCTCATCTTGCTGCAGGTAATGAATCTATTATGGTTCTTCCCCCTCACACAGAGGTATAGGGAACAGAATGCAGTGTAGTGTAGGACTTGCACTTATTATGGGTTACCTTGACGATTTGGTGTGCAAGCTTATGATGTTTTGGCCAAAATTTCTAACTAAAAAAACAAATTTTAATATTATTAGCATTAGCATTATTATTTACACTGAAGCATCATTTCTTGTAATTATTAGCATGTATGTTTTGTCATTTGGACGTAGCACTGGGCACCCCCTGTGTTTGCTGTATTTATGTGCCACAAAAGCCCAGTTGCACTCTATGTAGCATCACATATAGTCAAGATTAGGTGGGTGTGAGCGTTTGAGCTTGCTGGGTGTGTGTGTGTGTGTGTGTGTGTGTGTGTGTGTGTGTGTGTGTGTGTGTGTGTGTGTGTGTGTGTGTGTGTGTGTGTGTGTGTGTGTGTGTGTGTGTGTGTGTGTGTGTGTGTGTGTGTGTGTGTGTGTGGCCAGCCAGATTGTTCCTAGTATTAACACAACAGACCCCATTATAACGCAGAATATCAAAGTATCCCTACCACCATATCCGACCAGGAAGGAACCACGTAGCCTGCTAAAGGTATATAATCACCCCCCTAACACTGTTACTTATTGTTGGGCATACACGACGGGAATATAAAGCAACTGTTAAAATGGTTATGAGAGTGTTACATGAGAGTGTTACATGACTGAGTGCTTCCACTATACTGCTATACTGCGGATTTAATAATCTATCAATCATGTGTTGGTTTGCAGAGTAACTTCTGAGTGGACTCTTAATATATTTTTGTCTCTGAGCCCCCCTGGAGTTGGACAACGCTCTGCCATCCGTAACGAAAGACCTGCCCTCTGTTTAACTGCCCAGGTCTAAATGGGAAGCATGCCTTCTTCTTCCAATGGCTTTGAACGTTTCCAAATGTCAGGTCTAATTTCCCGAGATGGCACATGTCCACCGCAAGGCCACCACGGGAGGGAGATCATAATAGCCCATGCTAGGAGTCGAGTCTATTCCTGTTTCCGATGCTTGCAATAATTACAATACCTGCAGAACACGTGCACTCACTCAGTGACACGGCACTCTCGCTAAGGGGTAATTTAATAACAGCAGATAGGGCTCATTCCACCGGTGATAATCCTTGTGACATTTAAAGAAGTAATTCAATAACATTACATCTGGGTGGCTGCTTTTAGTAACATGTTGCACTGTTGTTGTGCTCACACATGTAGTCTGTATTTGTTGTGGTACGAGGCCCTCCGTGCTTTCCATTTACAGTATGACACACAGCAGCGGTGTAGGACATTTTGCCGCAGCTGTTTTGCCGCGACCACATCTCCGCTGGTGCTTACCTCGCCGCCGGGACATCTCTCCACCGGCCGCTTCAACCGCCAAGGAAGACACTAACCTTACCCTAAAACTCCCTAATATTAACCCCTAATGCTAAAGCGACCTCCTACCCTAAAAACCTTAACCCCTTACCCTGAAAACATTTACCCTAATCCCCTACCCTAAAAACCTTTACCCTAATCCCCTACCCTAAAAACCTTTACCCTAATCCCCTACCCTAAAAACCTTTACCCTAATCCCCTACCCTAAAAACCTTTACCTTAATCCCCTACCCTAAAAACCTTTACCCTAATCCCCTACCCTAAAAACCTTTACCCTAATCCCCTACCCTAAAAACCTTTACCCTAATCCCCTACCCTAAAAACCTTTAGACCAAGAAAACCCGTCTGGCGACTCCAGGTATAAACACCTTATGGCTAATAGCCTGTATACGGTTGATAAGTGGAGCAAGGAAAAAGCCTAATGGAGGTATGGGGTTAAAGCTGTGTGCAGTCCCGTTCCCAATGTATGGTGATCGGCTGCAGATGCACAGTTACACGGATGGAGTGGATACTCACGATCGTCCATTCCCTCTGCTCCCGGCTGAACGTTCCCCTCCAGGGGTGAATGATGTGCTTCCGTTGCGCGGCCACGATCCGGATGTAGACAAGAAGTTGGAAGATCGATGCCCTTGAAGGGCAAACTTGCCCGAAACGCGTGGGATGAGATCTCCTAGTCATGTCCTGTTAGTATCTGTTTTATGTAGTTCAATAAATTGATTTTACCATCCTACCTGGTGAGTATGACTCTTCTTGCCTAAAAACCTTTGCCCTAATCCCCTACCCTAAAAACCTTTATCCTAATCCCCTACCCCAAAACCTTTATCCTAATCCCCTACCCAAAAAACCTTAACCTAATCCCCTACACAAAAACCTTTACCCTAATCCCCTACCCTAAAAACCTTTACCCTAATCCCCTACCCTAAATACCTTAATCCCTTACCCTGAAACCCCTTACCCTTAAACCTTTACCCTAATCCCCTACCCTAAAAACCTTAACCCTTTACTCTAATCCCCTACCCTAAAAACCTTAACCCTTTACCCTAATCCCCTACCCTAAAAACCTTAACCCTTTACCCTAATCCCCTACCCTAAAAACCTTAATCCCTTACCCTGAAACCCCTTACCCTTAAACCTTTACCCTAATCCCCTACCCTAAAAACCTTAACCCTTTACTCTAATCCCCTACCCTAAATACCTTAATCCCTTACCCTGAAACCCCTTACCCTTAAACCTTTACCCTAATTCCCTACCCTAAAAACCTTAACCCTTTACTCTAATCCCCTACCCTAAAAACCTTAACCCTTTACCCTAATCCCCTACCCTAAAAACCTTTCCCATTACCATAAAACCCCATAACCTTAACCCCCATACCTAACCGCTAAAACGCCTTAAATGAATTTAATGTATTGAAGAAGGCGGAGCATCCAGCTGCAGCGAAGGGTCCCCCTGCGGCCAAACGCCGGTGGAGACTTGGTCGCGGCAAGACGGCCGCCCCCAAATATCCCATTGCACGTAGCAGTAATTAAAGTATTCAGACAACACAAGTTCTACCGGCCCCCCCTACTGACTAATGCCTCCGTGCTAATCAAAATGGCGCAGCACAGCGAAGGCCATTCTCTACCACCACATCGATGCAAGTTGAATGTATACCATTTTTTACTTGGAGGGGAAGCTGGGGGGCTCCGGATCCGAACCGCGTTCATTTCAGCTCCGGGGACCCTCTGGTTCATGACATACTTATCGGGGGGAGGTGCCATCAGTACGTCCTCGTTGTTTACGTTTTGCCAACACACGGTGACGTCGCGAATTCCTGTTGTCCCGCAAGACTTCGAAGGTTTAAAGCGCCATTTTGTTTCCCCTGGTGAGGACAGTTACCAGCAGCATATTACCCTGTAAGAGTCTCAGGAACGTAACTGACCGGGGCTCAGCTCCGGAGACCCCTTCCTACCCATGTATTAAATAGGGAGGGTAATAGAATTTCTGTAGGGAGATCTGCCCCTTTTCTTAACTATTTCTCACTGTATTCAGGAGGCCACATGCAACATAAGTAGCACCATTTGAGACAGGATTATATGTAGATGGGTAACAGTGTCAGGATATCTAAATATATCAAACGCGTCAGTAAAACATTATCGAAGAGTCATATTATTTTTTACATTTGCCAGCGTACAGATATAGGGGATTTACTAAGAAGCCATACTCCATGAGACACCTTCCAGCAGGGCTCTTCCACTGATAGCTCTCAGGCCAAATCCAGGCCACAGATGGCCTTCAAGTGGGACATTCTGTCCCCGGTAATTTCATACCAGTTGCTTAAGCCTGTGAACGGGTTGTAAGGTGTCTTCTAGTGCTGAAAAAAAGGTCTTACGGCATAGCACCCCTTAGTAAATATGGCCCAGTGTCACACCCAAAGAGACCCATGGGCCCTATTGAATATACTCTGAAAAAATAAGCTCTGGCAAAAATGTTGGACCTCTTATTTCTGATTGAAAACTGATAAACTGCCAGAGAAAGGAAACTCGAAGCCTTCACGTTGATGAGAATTCACGATGAACAAGCGTACATACGGGACAAGAACAATTTGTTATGTCACATAGCCCTTACGTGCATTTCCTATGGATGGACGAGTGATAAGCAGGTATTTCAGCTGCTCTCTCTACGGAAATGTTTGCGCTTATTGTGCCGCTGAATTTGTCATTTCGCCTATCTGGACCCTATGGGGGTTTATTAATGCTTCGGGTATCGTCTTTTCCTTTTATTAATTAGTAGAAGGTGGATTCAGCCATGGGGGCTGGAACTAGGGGTCCCAGAGGCCCTGCAGCACCCTATGGGTTTATAAATGTTTACACTTTGGTAATGTTACTGATTTTGTATGTACAGCGCCCCCTCCCCCCCCCCCCTTTCCCCATCCAAAAAATGGTCCCTGTGTTCCTGGCTTCAACAGGAGTATATGCTTCGGAGCATATTAACCCTTTGGAGGCACGGTGCGTTTAATAGCGGTCACGTGACCGCGGTGGCCATTTTGATGGGCAGAACATGTACGGATCTCCATGGGAATGCAGGACGCGTTATAACCCGGTGAAAAAACAAGCCCTTTGAGTGTGATGC
>NC_134504.1:17800457-17855457 GCF_040206685.1 Ascaphus truei
TGCCAGTTTTATTACACATATTCTGTGTTTTCTTCAGGACGTTTAATGGGGTTAGCGTAATAGTGTTGTATACGAGAGTAATGACAACCACTAACCTCAAATTGTACAGCATCTATATTTTACAGGCTATTAGCCTACAAATTGCTCCTGCATTCAGCGGATCTGCACACTGAACTTTCCCGGTTTTGATCCAGATCACCATCAGAACTCCTTCTTTTCCACAAGTGTGAGTGTTTTGCCACTTTTATGATTGGAATTGTCCAAACTGCCGTTTTTCCCTCCCCCCTTTAATATGTAATGTAAGAAGTAATTAGCTAGGTTACAGATCGATCCGTTCTCCTGTGATCGATCGGCGAAGATTCGGCTCGGGGGTTCACTAAATGGCTGTCAGTGCAGCAGAAGAGGACCAAAGATGCAAAGTTCTGTGGGGAAGATCATGTGACCAGGAAGTCACTCGATACATTTGGTGCACTGCTAGAGAGAGGGCAGGGCTCAAAAAGGGGTGTGCCAGAGCCTGCTTCAGAAGAGGTAGGGGATGAGACTTTGTAAAGGGTTGCTATAGAAACAAAAAATGCTTGTTACATTATAATACAATAAAAATGTAATTCAGAGTTCTTTAAAAAAAAAATGCTTCAAGTATTTTCCCATAGCACAGAACTGATTTATTTAAAAACAACACACACGTAGGATATTGCTGGGTCTCCAGCTTTAAGACTTTGTTTATTACTGTGTTCCATAAGAAGAAATATGTGACGCAATTTTTCCTGGTTGCTTTGCTTTTTTTTTTTTTTTCTCCTCTTCTTAGGAAAAGTCCAGGTTGGCGCTATCTCCACACACACCGGTCCGGCAACGCAAAGGTCAATTCAGAACAGTTTCAAAAATGGAAAATAGCGAGCAGGCGGGACGGATGCTCCTTACATCCCGCGTATACTCCGTAATTCTGGAGATGAGTCACAGGAGGGGGGGGGGGGGCAAAAAAAGATGAATTATCTTGTTACCATTATGCGAAAAGACAGCATCAAAATTCATGAATTTAAAAGAGAAATCCAAGTCATTTTGTATTTAATTATTTTTTTTACATACAATTGAAGCAGGGGGTCTCCGGAGCTGAACCCCATTTATTTCCGTTTCGGGGACCCCCTACTTCACAAGATACAGACCTCCAAAGAGGGTGCTGGTATCGCGCTAAAGTTTACAACTCCCGCGTGACGTGGGCCAGTGGGAAGTCAGACCTGATGACGTCACGATGGGGTTCAGCTCCAGGGACCCTCTGCTTCAATCCTCTGTTAAAAATAGCACCCTTGGATTGCCACTTTCATAGCCAAACTTATGTTTAACTCCTGCTCTGCCAGTGGGGCCAGTGCCGCAGTGAACTTCTGGCCATTCTGGCAGCCAAGGGGTTACGGATCCAGCAATCCGCAACAAGAGACATCTTTAGCTTGAAAAGCCAAAAGTACGAGTGAATCCACCTCCAATTATTTCTTTCCAGCGTCACTGAGAGTACATGTTACCGATCGTCTCTCAACAACCCAGATAAACGCCGCGCTCTTTGCCGGTGAATATTCTCCGACCTACACACAGCCGTTTGTTTTTATGCTCATCTTTCTGACAACATGAAACCCCAAAGGGGGAAGAGATGATAAATAAATCATTGTTTTGCTTCCAAGAACTACTCAACGGCGTCTTCAGCACTGGCACACGGGTCCTGTTAGCACAGCAGATAAGGAATGGAAGCCAGGCATTGCAGCTTTGTTCACTGAATGCACACACACATATATATATATATATACTAGCTGAGAGACCCGGCGTTGCCCGGGATGTAATGTTCCCGCTCCTCTCTCCTCCCCCCTCTCTCTGTTTGTCCCCCATTCACATCAATCCAGTCTCCCCCCTCCCTCCTTTACAGCTTCATGCAGTGTGTGTGCGCGCGCGCGTCAGTGAGTCTGACGCAGAAACACAAACACAGACTGAGTGACTGACGCACACACAGTCAGTGTGTGCGTGTGTGTGTGCCTCAGTCAGTGTGTGTGTGCGCGTGCGTCAGTCAGTGTGTGTGTGCGTGCGTGCGTCAGTCAGTGTGTGTGGGGGGTGTGTGCGCGCGCGTCAGTCGGTGTGTGTGCGCGCGCGTCAGTCGGTGTGTGTGTGTGTGCGCAGTCAGTGTGTGTATGTCAGTCAGTGTGTGTGTCAGTCAGTTAGTTTGTGTGCGCGTCAGTCAGTGTGTGTGTCAGTCAGTCAGTGTGTGTGTCAGTCTGTCAGTGTGTGTGTCAGTCAGTGAGTGTGTGTGTGAGTCAGTGTGTGTGTGTGAGTCAGTGTGTGTGTGAGTCAGTGTGTGTGTGTCAGTCAGTGTGTGTGTGTGTCAGTCAGTGTGTGTGTGTGTGTCAGTCAGTGTGTGTGTGTGTGTGTGTGTGTCAGTGTGTGTGTGTCAGTGTGTGTGTGTGTGTGTGTGTGTGTGTGTCAGTCAGTGTGTGTGTCAGTCAGTGTGTGTGTGTGTGTGTCAGTCAGTGTGTGTGTGTGTCAGTCAGTGTGTGTGTCAGTCAGTGTGTGTGTGTGTGTGTGTGCGCGTCAGTCAGTGTGCGTGTGTCAGTCAGTGTGTGTGTGCGTGTGTGCGTGTCAGTTAGTGTGCGTGTGTGTGTGTGCGTCAGTCAGTGTGCGTGCATGCGTGTGTCAGTAAGTGTGCGTGTCAGTCAGTGTGTGTGCGTGCGTCAGGGTGTGTGTGCATGTGGCTGTCAGGGGTTGTGTGCGTGTGGCTGGCAGGGGTTGTGTGCGTGCGTCAGTACGTGTGTCAGTCAGTGTGTGTGTGTGTATACTCGGCGTTGGCCGGAGGCGGGGCGTGAAAGGCAGGGGGAGTGAGCGCCGGGGAGGGGAGTGTGATGGGGAGGAGGAGAGGTGTGTGTGTGTATACCCGGCGTTGGCCGGAGGCATGGGGGCGTCAAAGGCAGGGGGGGGGCATCAAAGGCGGGGGGGGGGCGTCAAAGGCAGGGTCGTCAAAAGCAGGGGGAGGGTCGTCAAAGGCAGGGGGGGGGGCGTCAAAGGCAGGGGGGGCGTCAAAGGCAGGGGGGGGGGCGTCAAAGGCATGGATTCCTCCCCCTGCATTTCCTCACCTGGCAGCATGCCGCGCTCCTTGGGCTGCCACTGGTTCTCTCCCCCCTCGTGGCCTCCGCCGACTCCCGGTGGCACAAAGGAGGTATTAACTCCCTGACGCCCTCCTCCTGCTCCTCGGGATGTTGAGCCGTAGAGAGCGTGCTCTGGGAGGTGGGGGGGAAAGAAGTGGGGGGGGAGGGGGAGAAGTAGGGGGGGGGAGAAGTGGGAAGTGGGGGGGGTGGAAATGGGGGAGCGACACACACGCGACACCTACCTGTACTTCCGGGCGCCGCCATCTTCTCACTCGGCGCCGCGAGGGAGGAAGGGGTTCCTTCCGGGCGCCGCCATCTTAGGCGCCGCAAGGCAGCCTGTCTGTTCCCCCGCCGGGGAGGGAGGTGAGTTGGAGCGCTGGCGGGGAGGGAGAGAGGTGAGTTGGAGCGCTTAGGAGGAGAGGTGAGTTGGAGAGAGACCCGGCGTTGCCCGTGAGTTAAATTTCCCGCTCCCTTCTCTCTCCCTCTTTCTCCGTTCTCCCCAGAGGGGAGGGACGAACAGTGGACAGGAGGGGGGGGACGAACAGGGGACAGGAGGGGGGGGACGAACAGTGGACAGGAGGGGGGGACGAACAGTGGACAGGAGGGGGGGGACGAACAGTGGACAGGAGGGGGGGGACGAACAGTGGACAGGAGGGGGGGGGACGAACAATGGACAGGAGGGGGGGGACGAACAGTGGACAGGGGGGGGACAGTAGACAGGAGGGGGGGGGGACGGACAGTAGACAGGGGGGGACGGACAGTAGACAGGAGGGGGGAGGGACGGACAGTGGACAGGAGGGGGGGGACGGACAGTGGACAGGAGGGGGGGACGGACAGTGGACAGGAGGGGGGGGACGGACAGTGGACAGGAGGGGGGGGACGGACAGTGGACAGGAGGGGGGGGACAGACAGTGGACAGGAGTGGTGGGACAGTGGACAGGAGGGGGGGCAGTGGACCGGAGGGGGGGGCAGTGGACCGTGGACAGGAGGGGGGACAGTGGACAGGAGGGGGGGCAGTGGACAGGAGGGGGGACAGTGGACCGGAGGGGGGGCAGTGGACAGGAGGGGGGGCAGTGGACAGGAGGGGGGGCAGTGGACAGGAGGGGGGCAGTGGACAGGAGGGGGGGCAGTGGACAGGAGAGGGGGGGCAGTGGACAGGAGAGGGGGGGCAGTGGACAGGAGAGGGGGGGCAGTGGACAGGAGAGGGGGGGCAGTGGACAGGAGAGGGGGCAGTGGACAGGAGAGGGGGGGCAGTGGACAGGAGAGGGGGTTAGTGGACAGGAGGGGGGCTTTGTACAGGAGGGGGGGGGCAGTGGACAGGAGGGGGGGCAGTGGACAGGAGGGGGGGCAGTGTCACACACACTCAGTCACACACAGTCACACACACACACAGTCACAGACACACACACAAAGTCACACACACACATGTCTCAGTCCCGTGATGCGCCCTTTCTCAGTTCCGTGCGGTGCCGCAGGTGGGGGGGAGGTGGGTGAGCGACACACGCGACACCTACCTGTACTTCCGGTCACCGCCATCTTCTCACTCGGCGCCGCGAGGGAGGAAGAGGGTCCGCCATCTTAGGCGCCGTGTGGCAGCTTGTTCCCCCGCCGGGGAGGGAGTGGAGCGGGAGGGAGGGGAGTGGAGCGGGAGGGGAGTGGAGCGGGAGGGGAGTGGAGCAGGAGGGAGCGGAGGGGAGTGGAGCGGGAGGGAGGTGAGTGGAGCGGGAGGGAATGGAGCGGGAGGGAATGGAGCGCGAGGGAGGAAGGGGGTCCGCCATCTTACGCGCCGCGTGGCAGCCTGCCTGTTCCCCCGCCGGGGAGGGAATGGAGCGGGAGGGAGTGGTGTGTAGTGGGAGGGAGGTGAGTGGAGCGGGAGGGAGTGGAGCAGGAGGGAGGTGAGTGCGGGAATGGAGCGGGAGGGAGTGGTGTGTAGCGGGAGGGAGTGGTGTGTAGCGGGAGGGAGGTGAGTTGAGCGGGAGGTGAGTGCGGGAGTGGAGCGGGAGGGAGTGGTGTGTAGCGGGAGGGAGTGGTGTGGAGCGGGAGGGAGTGGAGCGGGAGGGAGGTGAGTGCGGGAGCGGGAGGGAGGTGAGTGCGGGAGTGGAGCGGGAGGGAGGTGAGTGCGGGAGTGGAGCGGCTTCCGGGCACGTCTTAGGTGGGCGCGTGTCCCCCCACCGGGGAGGGAGTGAAGCGGGAGGGAGGTGAGCACCGGGGAGGGGGGGAGGTGTGTGTGTGTTGTTTTTTTTTTTTGGACCTTTGGCCCGTCACTCCGCCTCAGGCCAATGAGAGGTGTGGGGGGCGGGCCAAGGGGGTGGTGTGAGTGTGTGAGCCCAATGAGAGGTGTGCGGGGGCGGGCGGGCCAAGGGACCAATGAGATTGCCGCTAGGGACGCAGACATACAGTGCTTTCACAAATATATAGTAGATATATATGTATGTATATATATATATATATCAAGGCAGAATACATTAAACACGGATTGGTTTACATAATTGCTTATATTAGATCCAGTTAAGGTTGCCAGGTGCCCAGTATTGAACCAGACTGTCCTGTATTTGGACACTTTGTCCAGTAAAACAATAGAGGTAATACTGGACATGTGTGTCCGGTATTTCCTCTCTGGACATAGTAACCTGACCGGCTTGGGGGGCCGCAGGATTTCCCAGAGCGGGGAGAGAGCAGGGCTGTTGCATGGGGGCTGGGCAGCATCCTCCATCCTAATTGGCTGCTGCTGGGTAATGCAGCCAATCAGGAGGAGGTGGCAGGAGCCTGGGGATGGGGCCAAGGAGAGGAGGAAACAACATGGAGCGGTTAGAGGTGTGTGTATGTCTCGAGCGCACAGCACCTTTCACCATTGTGTCCAGTATTTTTGGGGAAGCCAACTGGCAACCCTAGATCCAGTGCATCATCATAAATATTTATTGGTTACCGCCGTTGTTACCCCACGTGATTTCAGTTGCCCAAATTCACTTTGCCTACGTTTTAGCTCGAACGTAAAAATTGAGAGGAGGAGGAGAGGGGGAGGGATGGGGGGAGAGAGAGGGTTTGGGTTCTGCAGAATTTCACAATGTAATTATAGAGTTCCTTAACCAAAAAAAGTTGGGAAACCACTGCTGTACACAATATGTACACAATATGTACACACCGAGTCAAGTCTTTACAGGCGGCATAGCATCACACAGAAGGCAGGTGGCAGGCTGTATTCTCTGTTGCAATCTTTTGTGAAGCAGGAGGAATGCCGGCTTTGTGATGATCCATTGAACAAAATCTTCAGCTTGCTGGGGAGGGCAGTACGAGGTGCACTGGTAGTTACGTTACCCTCCGTGACTTCCTGGCAGAGCAGGGATGCAGCAGACCCATCCCCTCTCGCTGATTTGCTGCGAGCTGTTTCCTGTGACCCCACATCTCACCGATTTGGGGTTTTGAAGGTTGACATCTCCGAGTTAAACATACAGGCCCATATTTGCTAAGCAGTCTTCTGCTATAAGACATCTTCCAGCCTATTCAAGTTAGTGGGCTGTACAAGGGTGTGTCCGCCCTGGGAGGTGTCCGTAAATATGGACCGGAATACTCGAACCTGTACTGACAGTTCCCTTTAAGGTGTAATCCAATGGAGCCGACCAAAAAAACAACATTTTCTAAACAGTTTAACAATCTAATTGGGTTGGTTAAACATACCTAACTGTGCTAAAAGCAAAGATCTGACTGATTTTGTTTCTTTTCTTTTTTTCCTGGATGACCTCTGGCTAGGGGAGTTTGTGTCAATCAGATATTTCCTTTATCCTTAGCCCACCTTGTCCTTACCAGAGAGCCAATACAAATAGGGGGAGGGGGAAAGAGGATGCCCCTTAAACATGTCACTGCCATTAGTACACTTTGCCCCTAGGAGGGACTGACCCCTTATACATGTCCCTGCCATTAGTACACTTTGCTCCTAGGTGGGACTGACCCTTAACCCTGTCACTGCCATTAGTACACTTTGCTCCTAGGAGGGACTGACCCCTTAACCATGTCACTGCCATTAGTACACTTTGCCCCTAGGAGGGACTGATCCCTTAACCATGTCACTGCCATTAGTACACTTTGCCCTAGGAGGAACTGCCCCCTTAAACATGTAATTGCCATTAGTACACTTTGCCCCTAGGAGAGACTGGCCCCTTAAACATGTCGCTGCCATTAGTACACTTTGCCCCTAGGAGAGACTGACCCCTTAACCATGTCACTGCCATTAGAACACTTTGCTCCTAGGAGAGACTGCCCCCTTAACCATGTCCCTGCCATTAGTACACTTTGGTTCTCTGAGTGTTTGTTTATATTTGCTTGTTCTAAGACTGAGTGACTTGGTTACTCCCCGGTAATCCCACCGCATCCTGGAATTAATGACATGGCAACCATGGGAGAAGGGCAAAATGCTGCACTTGCATTCCTCCATCTTTCACAGCTCGTGCGGGAGAGCCCCGCATTGCAAAGCATTGTGGGTCTGTGTGTATCTGCATGTGCCAGCCTGTACATCAGTGTCTGAGTCTATATAGTCTGTGCATCAGGGACCTCAATATTATCAAACACTATGAGCATTTACATTTCCGTCTTGGTGCGCCCCCTGCCCATCACCTCATCATCTCTCAGAAGCCGCCAGTCGCACGCCACTCAAAAGGGTTAAACTAGAGCAAGGGTTTGCAAACTGCGGGGGCGCGCCTGAGATTTTTCTGGGGGGGGGGGGGGGGCGCGGAGTCGCGGAGTTTACAGAGGCCCCGCTCTGAGAGCGCGAGACCTCTGTAAACTTCAGTCTCGCGTCTCTATGGCAACGCGGCATCAAATGATGTCCGTTGCCATGGAGACGTGACATCAAATGACGCCGCGGGTCACGTGACATGACATGACCCGGCAGTGTCATTTGATGCAACATTAGAGGTGAGGTGGGTGGGGGGGGGGGGGGCGCAAACGAGTAGGAGAGCAGCCAGGGAGGGCGCAGTGCAGGGAGGGCGCAGTGCAGGGAGTTTGCACAACCCTGAACTAGAGCAACTGAGATTCCATCTTATATTAACCCCGTAATCTCTGGAGAGATCTGCGGCACCCAGCTCAGCATTATCCAGATAAAAAAGGGTTAATAATAATAAGATCATTTTTTCTTGCATAGCACCGACAGCGTACGCAGCGCTATACATAGAACGTTTGCAGGCACAGCCCTGCCCGGATGATCTTACAACCTATTATTTTGTTGCCTGAGGCAAAGGGAGATAAAGTGACTTGCCCAAGGAGCTGACACCGGGAATTGAGCCAGGTTCCCCTGATTTAAACTCTGTATCGTTGTTTATAGAGCCAGTGTCTTGAATCGCTGAGCCGCTCCTTCGGGGGTTAATGCCATACCTTCCTTCCACGCTCTGCATGATAATACGGCTGCAGGTTACGATTAAGGAGGATCCCTGATAAGGCAGCACAATAAGGGCCCTTTGTTATGATGAATAGGTGATTCATTTTGATTTTCAGAAGGGAATTTTCTCCAGGGTACTTATGTAAGCCGATTAATTGAGGCGATTATTGCGCTGTCATTATGGGCTCTGAAATCCTGACCCTCTGTTACTCTCACAGGTACTCTGTGTTCAACAACCCACAACACACGGAAAGATGCAATCGCTCAAAAAGAAGTCCTCATTAAACCAATATACTACAGTTAGAGAGGGGAGAACCCGCCCAAAGCCGGTTCCCGGATTTTTCTCGCATTTTTCGCCTTCAAAATGCGTTTCGCGGTGTCAAATCCGCAAACGGATTTGGTCAGGTTTTAATCCGCGCGGATTCATCAAAAAAAACCCCCATTGGATAAAACCCGTGGACGGATTTGTAGAACCCAATCTGTGGATTCCGCAATCCGTTGGCGGAATTCTTAAGAACACATTGCTGAATCCACGGATTGGGTTCCACAAATCCGTCCACGGGCAGCAGAATCCGCGGAGCGTATTAATAAAAAAAATCAGCAAAACGCAAATCGCCCTTTTTGAGATTAATCCGCTGAAATCCGTGGACCAAAAGAACCGGCCGATCCAAATCCACCTAAACACTTCACCCATCTCTAACCACAGTAAGTAGTATATTTCTCCGCGTGATAACCAGGGAGATGACGTTAGTCAGTGTGCAGCAGTGCAGTGGTTTTTAACCTGTGTCTTGAATACAATTTGTTTATAGCAGATATAAAAAAAAAAAATTACTCAATCCAGCTATTAAATGCTGGTGACATATTCTGCATGAAGTAGAAAGATGATACTTTGTCTGAAAAGGTCGGTGCGGTTATACAGCAGTTATGGGTTTTGCGTCATCAGCATAGGTGGGTTGCAGTTATTGTATACAGGCATACCCCGCATTAACCTACGCATTGGGACCTGAGCATGTACTGTATGTAAAGCGAAAATGTACTTGAAGTGAAGCACTGCCTTTCTCCCACTTATCGATGCATGTACTGTACTGCAATCGTCATAAACGTGCATAACTGATGTAAATAACACATGTGTAACAGGCTCTATAGTTTCCCCGCTTGCGCACAGCTTCGGTACAGGTAGGGAGCCGGTATTGCTGTTCAGGACGTGCTGACAGGCGCATGCGTGAGCTGCCGTTTGCCTATTGGGCGATATGTCCTTACTCGCGAGTGTACTTAAAGTGAGTGTCCTTAAAGCGGGGTATGCCTGTATTGAGACAGAATACATTTCCTACATCACCAAAGTGAGTCTAAATTACCAGTATGTAAAAACACAGTTTGTATTGTTTGTGGGACATATATAAGATGGCGACTCCTACGATGTCTTCCTTATCGTCATGCTAAACATCTGTATCGTAACACTGCTGTTTTTGTTTGATAGGTCAGCGAACACTCACTAAGGCGTCTATTTTTTCCCCTCCAAAACGCCTTCTGTGGCGTTATATACCGCGCGTTATTTTGCAATGGCGTCTTTTGCCAGGCCTCCGTTTGAATGGCTATTAAACTTAGCGTGAGCTGCAATCCCAGTTAACCCTTCGGGTGCCTCAAGACGTCGTCGCCATGTCATGCGGTCTGGCACTACAGGGGTTACGTCACGTCAGCCATAATCGCGCCCTGGTTTCCCACGGCGCGCCGGACGCCAGCTGACGGATAGGCGAACGGTAGAGGAGGACGCAGTGGTCACGGAGGGGCGATGGCACTCAAAAAGTCGCAGGAAAGACAAAGGGGGGAGAAGGGGATATATTTGAAATGTTCGACAAGGGAAAATATCCATAAAAAGCGCGAACCAGGCAAACGTTGCTCTTTTGAGTCGGGTAAGAAGACGCGGCCGAGTCAGAGTTCGCAGGCGATTGGCCGAGCGTTAAGTCAATGCGCAATTTCCTTTCACCTGCTACATTCTCTAACATCGCCAGGTGCGCGCAATGCAGACACCATACAGTATGTAGGGCGCGCACAACGTGTTTCGCTCGCCGCCTGGCGATATTTCGTTAAACGCTTGTGAACGTGCGACCTTATTAGCCCTGTGAGTGGCTCAGTGAGACGTTTTGCAGGGAATCAAATTTGGGGGAGAAGCCCCTTACCAATGTCACAAATGCATCTCGCGACATTAGCGTGTTTAAGGTTTAGATAAGCATGTGCCAGGGCGATGGAAGAGCTAGACCGTGAGGTCACACTCTGACACTGGAGGGTGGCAGGCTAAGGGGAAAGGGGAGGAGGAAGTTCATCGTGGAAAGGGTGGTGGATGCATGGAACAGCATCCCAGCAGAGGTGGTAGGGGCCAAAATATGCATGGAATAGACATAAAGCAAAATCCTATATAGTAAAGAAAACCCCAAGGATCTAATAGTGTCAGAGGTTTTACAGCAGGTAGGAAAATGCAGACTGGGTATTGTATTGTATGTCTTTATTTATATAGCGCCATTAGTGTACATAGGGCTTCACAGCAGTAATACATGTGGTAATCAAATAAATAACAGATAATATAAATAACAGATCATGGGAATAAGTGCTTTAGACATAAAAGTAACATTTCGGAAGAGGAGTCCCTGCCCCGAGGAGCTTACAGTCTAATTGGTAGGTAGGGAGAACGTACAGAGACAGTAGGAGGGAGTTCTGGTAAGTGCGTCTGCAGGGGGCCAAGCATTATGTATCGTGTTTAGAATATCCACAGTGCTATTCATATGCTTCTTTAAGCAAGTGTGTCTTAAGGTGGGTCTTAAAGGTGGATAGAGAGGGTGCTAGTCGGGTACTGAGGGGAAGGGCATTCCAGAGGTGTGGGGCAGTCAGTGAAAAAGGTTTAAGGCGGGAGAGGGCTTTAGATACAAAGGGGGTAGAAAGAAGACATCCTTGAGAAGAACGCAAGAGTCTGGATGGTGCATAGCGAGAAATTAGGGATGAGATGTAAGGAGGGGCAGAAGAATGTAAAGCTTTAAAAGTGAGGAGAAGAATGGAGTGTGAGATGCGGGATTTGATCGGAAGCCAGGAGAGTGATTTCAGGAGGGGAGATGCTGAGACAGATCTAGGAAAGAGTAGAGTGATTCTGGCAGCAGCATTTAGGATAGATTGTAGGGGAGACAGGTGAGAGGCAGGAAGGCCGGACAGCAGGAGGTTACAGTAATCAAGACGGGAGAGAATGAGGGCCTGAGTCAGAGTTTTAGCAGTCGAACAACAGAGGAAAGGGCGTATCTTAGTTATATTGCGGAGGAAAAAGCGACAAGTTTTAGAAATGTTTTGAATGTGAGGGGCGAATGTTAGAGAGGAGTCGAATGTAACCCCTAGACAGCGTGCTTGGGCTACTGGCTGAATGATTGTAGTTCCAACAGTAATGTGGAAGGAGGTAGTAGGGCCAGGTTTGGGAGGAAGTATGAGGAGCTCTGTTTTAGCCATGTTGAGTTTAAGGCGTCGGAGGGCCATCCAGGATGATATAGCAGAGAGACATTCAGAAACTTTGGTTTGTACAGCAGGTGTAAGGTCAGGTGTTGAAAAGTATATTTGTGCGTCGTCGGCATAGAGGTGATAATTAAACCCAAAAGATGTTATTAGGTCACCTAGAGAGAGTGTGTACAGAGAAAAGAGAAGAGGTCCCAGGACAGAGCCCTGGGGTACCCTCACAGAGAGATCAATAGAGGAGGAGGAGGTGTTAGCAGAAGAGACACTAAAAGTACGATGGGAGAGGTAGGATGAGATCCAGGATAGAGCTTTGTTCCGAATACCTAGAGTATGGAGAATGTGGAGGAGAAGAGGGTGGTCCACGGTGTCAAATGCTGCAGAGAGGTCGAGTAATATGAGTAATATGAGCAGAGTATAATGACCTCTGTCTTTGGCAGCATGGAGGTCGTCAGTTATTTTAGTGAGGGCTGTTTCGGTGGAGTGAGCAGTGCGGAAGCCAGATTGTAGAGGGTCTAGGAGAGAATAGGTGTTGAGAAAATGGAGCAAGCGAGAGAATACAAGACGTTCAAGTAGTTTATAGGCAAAAGGCAGGAGGGAGACAGGTCGATAGTTAGAAAGACAGGTAGGGTCAAGCTTGCTGTTTTTGAGTAATGGTATGACTGTTGCATGTTTGGAGGAGCAGAGGGAGGAGTTAAAAATGTGTGTAAGCGTAGGGATTATAGTAGGAGCTAGAGGTTTTAGGAGATGGGAGGGAATGGGGTCAAGAGGGCAAGTGGTAGAGGGAGAAGAGGAGATCAACAGCGACACATCCTCCTCTGAGACAGTGGAAAAAGACTCAAGGAAGGCAGGAGGAGAGTTAGGAAGAGGTGTAGGATGGGGGGAAGAAACAGAGGGGATGTTCTGCCGTATGGATTCCACCTTTTCCTTAAAATAGTCAGCAAAGTCCTGAGCGGAGATGGAGGAAGGAGAGGCAGCTGAGGGTGGTTTGAGTAGAGTATCATAGACAGAGAACAGTCGGCGTGGGTTAGATTTGTGCATGTTGATTAGTGCAGAAAAGTAGGCTTGTTTAGCTTGCGAAAGGGCAGAGTTGAAACAGGATAGCATAAATTTGTAGTGAAGGAAGTCTGCGAGAATGTGTGAGCCAATTGGTTCTAATCTGCCTTCAAATTCAATATTTTTGTTGTTTAAGAAGACAACAGTTTACAAGGTGAATCCCATATATGTTACTACGTTGGACTGCGGTATTTAAACAGCGGTCATAACATTTGTGGAGGATCAGGGGAGCGGTGGCATTTCCAAGCAGAAAGACTGTGAAAGAAAAGAACTTCAACCTACTAAATAAAACATGAGAAAAAGATACCTACAGGACAAAATGTATTCAACATCGAGCTGCAAGGAAAGGGTTTATTTAGCTGTAATGTTCTCATAGCAATTGTACAGAGACAGCCTTCCAAAAATAGCTGAGCAAACGAGTCTTTGCAGCTGTCTCGAGAGCTTGGTGTATGGAGAGGGAGACAGATTTGAACATTAAAATGATTAGCTTGGCAATACGTGAGGACATGTAGTTTGTTTCACAGGGAGAAGAACTGAAGGAATTGTTTGAGGATTTGATCTGTCTGGCGTTGGCATCTGGAGGAGGACACGCCTCATACCGAGTAACCCTAACCTATCATGTCAGCTCTTAAACCCTTTTTTAGTGACGGAATCCGACGGCCCCTGAGTTCCACCGGTCACCAGGCACTCAACCGTGTGATGGCTTGGTGTATATACCATGTGACGGCGTGGTGTATGTACCATGTGATGGCTTGGTGTAGCTACCATGCGATGGCTTGTTGTAGATACCATGCGATGGCTTAGTGTAGATACCATGCGATGGCTTGGTGTAGATACAATGCGATGGCTTGGTGTAGGTATCATGTGATGGCTTGGTGTATGTACCATGCGATGGCATGGTGTATGTACCATGCGATGGCTTGTTGTATGTACAATGCGATGGCTTGGTGTAGATACGATGCGATGGCTTCGTGTAACTACCATGCGATGGCTTGGTGTAGATACCATGCGATGGCTTGGTGTAGATACCATGCGATGTCTTGGTGTAGATATCATGCGATGTCTTGGTGTAGATATCATGCGATGGCTTGGTGTAGATACCATGCGATGGCTTGGTGTAGATACCATGCGATGGCTTGGTGTAGGTACCATGCGATGGCTTGGTGTAGGTACCATGCGATGTCTTGGTGTAGATACCATGCGATGGCTTGGTATAGATTCCATGCAATGGCTTGGTGTAGATACCATGCGATGGCTTGGTGTAGATACCATGCGATGGCTTGGTGTAGATACCATGCGATGGCTTGGTGTAGATACCATGCGATGGCTTGGTGTAGATATCATGCGATGTCTTGGTGTAGATACCATGCGATGGCTTGGTGTAGATATCATGCGACGGCTTGGTGTATATACCATGCGATGGCTTGGTGTAGATACCATGTGATGGCTTGGTGTAGATACCATGCGATAGCTTGGTGTAGATACCATGTGATGGCTTGGTGTAGGTACCATGCGATAGCTTGGTGTAGATACCATGCGATGTCTTGGTGTAGATACCATGCGATGGCTTGGTGTAGATACCATGCGATGGCTTGCTGTAGATACCATGCGATGGCTTGATGTAGATACCATGCGATGGCTTGGTGTAGATACCATGCGATGGCTTGGTGTAGATATCATGCGATGTCTTGGTGTAGATACCATGCGATGGCTTGGTGTAGATATCATGCGACGGCTTGGTGTATATACCATGCGACGGCTTGGTGTAGATATCATGCGATGTCTTGGTGTAAGTACCATGCGATGGCTTGGTGTAGATATCATGCGATGGCTTGGTGTAGATACCATGTGATGCCTTGGTGTAGATACCATGCGATGTCTTGGTGTAGATATCATGCGATGGCTTGGTGTAGATATCATGCGATGGCTTGGTGTAGATACCATGCGATGGCTTGGTGTAGATATCATGTGATGGCTTGGTGTAGATACCATGCGATGGCTTGGTGTAGATATCATGCGATGGCTTGGTGTAGATACCATGCGATGGCTTGGTGTAGATACCATGTGATGGCTTGTTGTAGATACCATGCGATGGCTTGGTGTAGGTACCATGCGATGGCTTGTTGTATATACCATGCGATGGCTTGGTGTAGATACCATGCGATGGCTTGGTGTGGATACCATGTGATGGCTTGATGTAGATACCATGCGATGGCTTGGTGTAGATACCATGCGATGGCTTGGTGTAGATACCATGCGATGGCTTAGTGTAGATACCATGTGATGGCTTGATGTAGATACCATGCGATGGCTTGGTGTAGATACCATGCGATGGCTTGGTGTAGATACCATGTGATGGCTTGATGTAGATACCATGCGATGGCTTGGTGTAGATACCATGCGATGGCTTGGTGTAGATACCATGCGATGGCTTGGTGTAGATAAAATGCGATGGCTTGATGTAGATACCATGTGATGGCTTGGTGTAGGTACCATGCGATAGCTTGGTGTAGATACCATGCGATGGCTTGGTGTAGATACCATGTGATGGCTTGGTGTAGATACCATGCGATGGCTTGGTGTAGATATCATGCGATTTCTTGGTGTAGATATCATGCGATGTCTTGGTGTAGATACCATGCGATGTCTTGGTGTAGATACCATGCGATGGCTTGGTGTAGATACCATGTGGTGGCTTGGTGTAGATACCATGTGATGGCTTGGTGTAGATACCATGTGATGGCTTGGTGTAGATACCATGCGATGGCTTGGTGTAGATACCATGCGATGTCTTGGTGTAGATACCATGCAATGGCTTGGTGTAGATATCATGCGATGGCTTGGTGTATATACCATGCGATGGCTTGGTGTAGATACCATGCGATGGCTTGGTGTAGATATCATGCTATGGCTTGGTGTAGATACCATGCGATGGCTTGGTGTAGATACCATGCGATGTCTTCGTGTAGATATCATGCGATGGCTTGGTGTATATACCATGCGATAGCTTGGTGTAGATACCATGCGATGTCTTGGTGTAGATATCATGCGATGGCTTGTGTAGATATCATGCGATGGCTTGGTGTAAATACCATGCGATGGCTTGGTGTATATACCATGCGATGTCTTGGTGTAGATACCATGCGATGTCTTGTTGTAGATACCATGCGATGTCTTGGTGTAGATACCATGCGATGGCTTGGTGTAGATACCATGCGATGGCTTGGTGTAGATACCATGCGATGGCTTGGTGTAGATACCATGCGGTGGCTTGGTGTAACTACCATGCGATGACTTGGTGTAGATACCATGCGATGGCTTGCAGGAAGTTGAGGATACATTTGTAGCATGACGTACCCTGTGCATCATAGGGCCCCTAGAGCCCCAGCCCTCATGATTTGCTGGGTACGTCTTTGGGCTCTCAAAGGGATGAAAATGTGTTCCCGCCCATGTTGTTCCCTGTTTTTATTGTTGTTACAGAATTCGATCTGCAGGGCCCTCCGGAGCTGACCTGTTCTACCTTTAGCTACGGGGACCCCCCAGTTCCCTAGATTCTTTCCATTTTATTTGCCACTGTTACTTCCAGGATTATCAAAGATGGCGCCCGCATGTCAACCAATAGCAAGCCATCCGTTGCGCCTTCCTATTGGCCGGTAGGTCCTACGGGAATTGGCAACTGAGCCACTGATCGAGCCACCTGTGCTGAAGCAGGGATATCCGTAAAACCTGACCTGTTGTTGGCCCTTGAGGACTGGACAAAGGCCAGCCCTGCCCTACTGAGTTGTTGTTGCTGAGGCCACCGCCTTTGCAAAGAGCACAAATCATAGAGCGCATATTAATCAGGTTATAGCAGATGCCCTAATTAAAGAAATGGGTTGAGTTGTTAGGGAGCTATTTTTAAGTAACCATGCCAGATTTAACGATCTGTAAATCGCTGCATTCAGGAAGTGATGTCACGCGAGGCCTGAGAAAGTAGGAATTATTGAACCATTATATATTTGTGTTGTCTGCTGAAGGTGCAATTACCTCTACCAAGCACACAATAAGGAGAGCTTATATAATAATGCAAAGCAGACACCTTCATAGAGGCTTCTCTGTATATTAACAGTATTAGAGCAGCAATTCCCCCCCAGAAGCCTATGGGAATTTAACTCATAACAATAATATTGTTTTTCTTGTATAGCGCTGAGAGTGTTCGCAGCGTTGTACAGAAAATGTAACAGACACTCTGCCCCGTGGAGCTTACAATCTATGTTTTTGGTGCCTGAGGCACAGGGATATAAAGTTGCAACTGTGTCGATGTATGCCTGACTACACCACCCATCCCGAGCCTACCTACAGATGGTTGGATTTATGGTGATCAGCGTGGTCTGTAGCTTTAAAGGAAAGGGGTAGGTCACCTGTAGAGATTTACAAACTTGTCAAAATTCGCTGCTCCATAACTTTCAAAAAAGTGGAAAATACCCTGAAATCGCTCTCTCTTCTTTCCCTGTTTTGGGTGTGGAGACTTTTACTTGGCGAACTTCTCGCAAAAAAAAAAAAACGTCGACGCATTTCGCCATTTCGAAAGCTTGGGGCCAAAAATCTCTCCGGAAAAACTGCTGCATTTCTCAGGGACGGGGGGGGGGGGGCGGGGGGGATGGGTGGGTCACCAAATAAAATATGTCTTTCTTTAATAGAAGACGTTTATATAGAAAGGGACAAAGTTGGCATTAACCCTGTCACTGCCAGACGGGTCTGTCCTGCATGGTGCCCCCAAATTGCGTCCCAGGTTACCTCGGGCAGGGGGACGACTGATGGAGGCCTAAGAATAGCGTGAATATCAATCAGCAAAAAGAATAGAATCTTCCCAACGGAGGCTCGCAGGACCCGCCCCGCGCCCTCCTCTTTGTGTAACGGAAGTAACAGCCCGGCTGTTCGTGTTGACATTAAAGCTCTCAGCCTGTGCAGGTACAATCAATGATTGTTTAATTGTATGTGAGACACGTCGATGTGCTTGTTTGAACGTGACTCAGCATGGAGAAGGGAGGCGGAGGGGAGAGTCGCCGTTCCGTTGGCATCCCTTCCTCGCGTAGGTTTGCGAAGGATCGAAGCAGAACGATGGACCTTTTTGGCAGCGCAGAAATACCCGAGAACTCGGCCAGACTCCCTGTAGTTCTGAAATCTATGTAGCACTACACATATGACTATAAGTTCAGCAAAGTATCCGGCCGCTCCTCCTCCTCTTACCGTGCACCCCACAACTGGAACAACCTACCGGAGACTCTCACAGCCGCCACCAGTCTAAGTTCTTTCAAAACCAAAGCTGTCTCACATTTTAATCCGGTCTGTAACTGCTACATACGCCTATAATATATATTATCTCTAACTGCATGCAATGTCTTGTATATAATGTATACCCTGCTCACTTAATGTACCCATGTATTTGTAACCGTGTATTGTCACCATAAGGCCGCGCTTATAGTGCCGGCGACGCAACGTCGGCCGAAAACAAATACATTGCCGCCGCCGCGTGCGCTTACAGTGCACGCGACGGCGACAAGCGACGGAGCCATCGCGAAAATCTGAAGCCGGCAAAATTTGATTTTTCAAGGCCCGTCGCGTCACGTGATGGCCCCTGAACAAATCAAATTGCCGGAATCCCGCGACCCCGCCGCTCAGCGAAACATAACTTTCGCCGGTGGCGACGGTTAACGTCACCCGTCGTGTCGCCGTCTCCAACGACGGCACTATAGGCCCGGCCTAACTCTGTGCCCAGGACATATGTGAAAACGAGAGGTAACTCTCAATGTATTACTTCCTGGTAACACATTTAACAAATAAATAAATAAATAAGGACTTCTTACTTCTACTGAGCGGCGCAAACTGACTTTGTTGGAGTAAAATTGGCGCACGGGAAGCTAATTTTAAATTGCGCTTGTGGGCACCTATGTACTAACTCAGGGGCGGCCAACTCCAGTCCTCAAGGGCCACCAACAGGCCAGCGTTTGAAGATATCCCTGCTTCAGCACAGGTGGCTCAATCAGTGGCTCAGTCTCCAAATCCCATGGGACCTGCCGGCCGATAGGAAGGCGCGACGGACGACTTGCTATTGGATGACATGCGTGCGCCATCTTTGATAATCCAGGAAGTAACACCGGCAAATAAAATGGAAAGAATCTCAGGAGCCGGGGGTCCCCGTAGCTAAAAGTAGAACAGGTCAGATCCAGAGGACCCTGCAGAGCGAATTCTGAACCCACAAAAACAACGTGGCCGGGAACACTTTTTTAACCCTTCTGAGAGCCCCAAGACGTACGCAGCAAATCCCAAAGACTGGGGCTCTAGGGGCCCAATGATGCACAGGGTACGTCATGCTGCAAATGTATCCTCAACTTCCTGCCTGCGACCACATGGTATCTACATCAAGCCATCGTTGACTGAGCCACCTGTGCTGAAGCAGGGATATCCCTAATACCTGGCCCGTCGTTGGCCCTTGAGGACTGGAGTTGGCCACTAGAGATGGGACGAATTTGACCAAATCTGTTTCCCGGATCTGTCTCGCATTTTTCCCCCCAAAATCCGTTGGTCGGTTTTAATCATTCATCAAAACCCGCCGTCGGATGCCGCCCGTGGACAGATTTGTAGAACCCAATCCGTGGATTCCGCGATCCGTCGGCGGATTCTTTAGAGCGGATTGCTGAATCAGCGGATTGGATTCTACAAATCGGTCCACGGCGGGCGAAATCCACGGCGCGTATCGGTAATAATAATCGAAAATCCGCAAAACACGGATCGCCCTTTTTGAGATCGATGCCGCTGAAATCCACAGATTAATTTCAGCTCCGCAAACGCCCGGCTCCCCGAGATACCCACCTCTGTTTCGTTTGCCGGTTTAAAGGTCCTTGTCACGTGGGCCAATAGGAAGCCGCAAGGGATGACGTCACAGCTTCCTATTGGCCCGCGTGACGTGGGAACTTTCAATCCGCCGTTTCGATAGCCCCGCATAGTCCAACTGGAGCTGCTACAGGCACCCACTGTGGAGGTTAGTATCTGGGAAAGCAGGGGGTCCCCGGAGCTGAAATTAACGCGGTTCCGCTCCTAAGACCCCCTGCTCCAATCCTAAAACTATAAAGAAAGAAAGATTGCTGCTTTCAAAGTATTGAAACTCCTGGTTAGTAAATAAAAAGCACTGGTGCCCCAGGTTAGGAAACCTCTGGTACGATTACTCTCCGCACTCCGACGCTCCGACACTCGTGTAACTGGAGAGATTAAAAGGTGAGTGTGTAAGTGGGGGCACTTGAGAAGTCTGTCAGTGCGGTCTTATCAAGAGGAGACACTTAACAGCCGGGAGAGGAGCTTACTGCTGATTAAATAAACCAACAGGGAAAACCTCCGTCATCTGCACGTTAGTGTCCAACAACCGCGGTCACGAAAAAAGACGTAGACAGATGAACGAAGGAGTCTTGGTACCTATTTTACTGTGCCCAGTGTTGGAGGTTCTGCCACGATTCAGTGAGGCCTAATGCAAACAGTATTGAGCCAATAAACAAAATGGTGTCCCCTCCAAAGCATTAATGCACTAAATCAAGGGTGGCCCACTCCAGTACCCAAAGGCCACCATCAGGTCAGGTTTTAAGGATATCCCTGCTTCAGCACACGTGGCTCAATCAATGGCTTCGATGATGGAATGGTTTACTAATTAACGAGCTGCTGCCTTCGTTACCGTGGCAACCCCTTGGTAACGCAGGCGTTATTATTAGCCGGAGATGTATATTAGATCAGGGCCTTGATTAGTTCGCGCCTCTCTGCTCTTCTGCATCTAATATTTAATTCCGAAATACAGGTTGCGCTTCTCCTTGTCGCTGGAATGGGGGTGTTTTTCTCGCAATAATAACAATACACTCCTTTGCAACGCAATATTCGAGTTACAGATGTCTGGTCAATAGTTGAATTCTTGCCGTGCTGATGGTAGGAGAGAAATATTCAATATTTGGTTATATTTGAATTTTAACCCTTTGAGTGCTCCCTGACGTACTCACTTCGCCATCCTCCAAGGGTCTGTTTTTTTTACGGGGTTAGATCGTGTCCTGCGTTCCTGCGCGCAGGAGGCGATCTAACTGGTAAGGAAACAGAGGCGGGTTCCTCCTCTTCTGTGTCCAGAAAATGACTGCCATGATCACATGACCGCATTATGCCAGGGAGGGCGGGGGGCCACGGATGATGTGGCAGCTTCCTTATGGCACCACGTAACGCTGGAGATTTTCAACGCCATTTTGTTTTTTTCTGGAGAGTACAACAGCAGAGATACAAATACAGGTTTGTAGCTCAGGAAAAAAGCGCAGTTCAGCTGTGGGGACACTCTGCTTTCTATCCAGGGGGTTACAAAAATATCAAGCAGAGTGGGAGGCTTTTTTGATTATTAAACAGTAGGCCGCAAAGTTCAAAAATAGGTATCCCGACCAAAGCAACCCGTCATGTTCGCCATATATGCGAAAGAGCGGAAAGTCATCATTGGGGATGCAGCCATATTAAATGGGTCCCACAACTAAAACACTTATTTTATCCCCTAGTAGATTGGGTTAACCTCTTCACTGCCAGAGGGGCCTTTTCTGCCCACAGGGAAACGGCCCTTGCCACGTAATATTGCGTGATACGGGCACAACCAACATTTCTCCATGGCTTCCCCTCCCTTACCCTCACCCCCCCAAGGTTAATAGCTCATTAACCCTTTCAGTGCCGGTAGGTAGTGCCCCACCCCACGGCCCCAGCATTGATTGCCTCCTTGTCCCAGTGACGGTAACAGAAGGGGAGGGGCGCAGTTGGTTTACGGGGACACCACCAAGAAACGAGGGAAAGGCAATGGCATACTATGGCGTACAGTACATCGTACGTCCCCCAGCGTGCCACCCTTCTTGCTGTAGGTCAACAGGGCACCCAAAGGGTTAAAGCAGGGGAGCGCAAACATTTCCTGGTGCTCCCTCCTGTCTGCCTGCTCCGGAGCTCGTGCCCACCCCCCCCCCCCCCTCCTACCTAGCAGCTACGTCAAATGACACTCCGGGGGTCTTGTGATGTCAGGTCATGTGACCCGCAGCATCATTTGACACCTATGACGTCACGTCACATGACCCCGTTGCGTTGCCATGGAGACGCGTCACAGCGTCTGAATCCCGGTAAGTTTTATTGTTGCAGAGGCCTCACGCGATCCTCCGGCATTTAATTTAAATCCCTGGGGGAAGAGCGCGGGACCTCTGCAACCGCCCGCGCCCCCCACAGACAAATCTCCCCGCCCCCCACCATTTTGTGCACCCCAGGGTTAAAGCACCAGCACCCTTTTTTTTCTTTTGCTAGCGTTTTTTTTTAAATTTTTACATTTGACTCTTATTTTCATTCTTTTCAAGGCCCAAAGTGTCGGCGCGTCTGTGGCTCCCGCGGTGACTTCTCGCGGTGACTTCTCGCTGTCTGCATCTCACCAGGTAGAGACGCTTTAAACTGGGGGGCATTGACCTGGGAGTACAGAGCGCCAGGAGGGTTCAAGTTGTCTCCCGATAAGAAGCGTCTGGAGATATTACAGCAATAACAGCGTTGCCCTTTGCCCTTTTACACACGGCATTCTGGGTGAGGAATGTGCATCAAGTTTCTTTCCCCGTATTGACCCGTTCACTGCCGGGGCGGTCTTCATCACAGGGTGAGATCACTTCTGTTTTATTGGTGACCCCCGTCTGCCTTATTATGGGGGTGGGGGGCATATAAAGCTGGAACTTGGGAAGGGTTGCTGTACGTCCGGATTCTGCCATTCAGCTATGGGGGATTCCCCCCTTGATTTCAGGTATAACATTGCAAAATAAATGGAGTTTGGGGGCGGTTGTGGCTTTTAATCCCGCAGCCCTATAAGAAATCCTACTACGCTATATGGGATCAGTTACGGTGCCCTGCAGGTTCATATTCCCGAATGATTTAAAGCATCCTGAGGACATGCCGGCTATATGATGGGAACTTGCTCTTCGACTGAGACACTGATTGAGCCACCTGTGCTGAGGCAGGGATATCCTGAAAACCTGACCTGTTGGTGGCCTCTTGAGGACTGGGGTTGGCCCATCCCTGGCACAGAGGAGCGGTTTATTGAAAACAGCAAATGCAAAAGTTACTGATGAAATTGTTACATTGTAATGTGTTCCCATTGCTCTGTATGGGCCTGACTGAGTGATGCTGTCCAATGCAAACTTGTTACTTCAACAGTTGCAAGCGCAAAAAGAATGCAGGAAGAATGCAGTCAGGGAGTGAGCCTTTAAAGAGCATGCAACAGAGGCATATAATGTTAGTATCTTGTGCCCCCCGTGTTTTTCTTACGCGCTAGTTTGAGGTTACACTGCACTGGGCTCTGGGGAGAGCTCCATTTTAACCTCCCAGGCGTTTAATATTTCAAATGCTTCTATCTCCGGAACGAAGCATCAGATGCTTAAAATAAAAACAGCGTTGCAAAGGGCAACAAGAGATCGATTGAAGGAAGTAAAAAAATAAAATGCAAACAAACCGCGATGAGTGCGGACGGCTGCTTCAATGAAGAAATCCAAGCGGCATCTTGGATGAAAAAATATATATCTTTTTTTTGTGTTAAAATATGCAGCCTTTGTTTACCTTTATTGAAAACTAATTACTTAAGCTGCAAGTCAATTCATTCTCCCGTGATCGATCAGCAAAGATCCTGCTTTCCAGGGTATAGGTAATAATAATAACAATAACGTTATTAATATAGAGCTTTTCTCCCAATGAGGCTCAGCGCTTCACAGTTACAAAAAGGGGGAAAAAAGAAATATTTAAGGTTATAAAAGAGACCAAAGACAAAGAAAGATACAATACAGGATGGGACGGTTCTGTAGCTATAAAATGTCAGACAGGTTGTGGGTCAGTAATTAAGTCCCTGGGGAAACAGGTAGGTCTTCAGCCTGTGTTTATAGATTCCCAGAGAGGGGCCTCTAACTGTACGAGGCAGACTGTTCCAGAGAGTGAAAGCAGCGTGGCTACAAGCTCGGGCCCCTAAGGAAGTTAAGGAGATTCTGGGAACTGTTAGGAGTCCTTCACCTGCAGATGGAAGTGAGTGACTGGGAGTGTGGGGAACTAGGAGCTCTCTCAGATAGCTGGGACCCTGGGCATGTGAGGCTTTGTATGTCAACAAGCCAATTTTTAAATAAATTTACCATTTTACAGGCCGCCAGTGCAGAGATTGGAGAACAGGCGTCATGTGGCAAGAACGGGTCTGGTTAGTTAACAACCTGGCCGCAGCGTTCTGCACCAGCTGCAGGTGGCACAACGCTGGCTCCGGAAGACGTAGGTAGGTAGTCCAGGTGTAAGGACACATAGACCTGGATGAGCGTAGTAACATCCTATGGGTGTGTCAAGTGCTTATGTTCTTTAGGTGGATGAATGAAGATTTTATCACGGCTGACACTTGATATTTATCACAGTCAAGGACAGCACTAAGATCCCGCACATGGACAGAGTTTAGCAGCTGGCAGCCCGCAAGCTAAGGCTACGGCCCCGCTCCCTCAGTCAGCGCGCCCGCACTGCATGCAGGCGGCGCGCTGAGAGGCACAGACCGCTATCATCGGTCTGTAGGGAGCGGGAGCAGTGGCCGTGGTTTGAGCAGAGGGGGGCGTGGTTTGAGCGGAGGTACCCGCTACTCCTCCCCTCCCTCCACGGGCTCGGTCTCCTTGGCTCCTTACCTTGTGGAGGAAGCTCTCTGACAGCTCCCGCCCCCGCCGCAGATAGGCATATCAGCGCACCACGTGACGCGTCACCGCTCGGGATCACCATTTTCTTGCATCCCCTGGCGGCTGACGCGTCACAGCGCATTGTGAGCCGTGCAGCGAGGGGGGACTGGGACCGGCTCAAGAAGGATACCCCTGCTGGTAAGGAACGCGCACGTGGCCACGCGTGCCGCCGGACGCAGCGGGACCAAAGCCTAAGGCACTATTCTGACCCAGCTGCCGGCTTGTTGTCTTCCGATAGTGATCATCCACCATGAGCACTTTTGTCTTATCAAGATTCAACCTCAACCAACTGGAACTGATCCACTCTAGGAGCTCAGATAAACATCTATTGATGACTGATAATGGCTCCTTAGTACCTGGTGCAAAGAATAAGTCGAGTTGAGTGTCATCTGCATAGCAGGGGTAATCCAGGCCTTGTCGCCTGATTATATCACCACATGGCAGCATGTACAGTACACTGTGAACAACGTAGGAGATAGCATAGCACCCTGTGGCACTCCACATGACAGGGGCAAGTTGGTGCACAGGAAGATCGGACAGTCACCTTTGTCTCTCACCACCAGGAGATCATTTAGCACATGAACCAGAGTTGTTTCAGTACTATGCTATCTTCTGAATCTGGTCTGGAATGGGTCATAGATTTCATGGCTTGATAGACAGCATTCCAGTTGGGTTGCCACCACTTTCTCTGTAACCTTCCCTAGGAAAGGAAGGTCCGACACAGGCCTGTAATTAGCCATTAGTCTAATGAAGTCTTTTTTAGAAGAGGTCTGATGACAGCTTCCTTCAGCGGTTCAGGAAAGATCCCTGTCTGCAAAGATCACAGGACTATTTTGGCAAACACTGGGCCGATTACATCAACACATCTTAAGAGAAGGCGTGTTTATTTATTTTATTTATAAAATGTTTTACCAGGAAGTAACACATTGAGAAGTTACCTCTCGTTTTCAAGTATGTCCTGGGCACAGAGTTATGATGACAGATACATGGTTACAGATCCATAGTTACATTAAGTGAGCAGGGTTATATACAAGACATTGCATGCACAGTTACAGATAATATATATTATAGGCGTATGTATGTATGTGTATGTTGGGACTGGGTCCAAATCACAGGTAGTGGGACGCAACCCCCAGGATAGTTTGGACAAGGTCTTCTACTTCCAGATGGTCAAAGCTAGTCCATAAAGGCAGAGAACCTGGAACCCGGACACTTATTAGATAGCAAAGGTCAGGACCCCAGCCCGGATGGAGGTTACTTAATCGGAGAAGAAGATGGCCGACTTTCAATTTCAATCAATTCTTCAGTCCGTGTAACATAGCAGCTACAATGTTTCCTTATATAACTAAGGTAACATTAGCTATTGTTACAGTTTGCAGCTCAAACTGCTGGGAACATTGGCAACAAATGATCACAACCAGGAAAGTGTTGCAAAGATCTTGCACTACTGGGCAGGTGGGCTAAAGCCTGCAATAGAAATCATAGGATGCTCAGTATATTAAAACTCATTAAAAATGGCATTAAGTGTTGAATTAAAAAAATGCAATTGTGTATTATCTAATACTACAGAACTGATTTATTAAAAAAAAACACGTAGGATATTGCTTCGATTGTTCCTTTAATACAAAGTGGTTAACTGTACACTATTGTTTCAGATGCGTTCGTCACATTGTGCACAGGCAGAATGGGAACTAACATTACTATACATTTTCCCTGCAGTGCTTCCTTCTATGTATAACTCAGTACATTATATTCTTTGTGGGCCGTTTGCTCACCATGCTGCTAACGCTGAATAGCACAAGGCAACAAAGGTTGCTCGACCTCCCCGAAGGCTCTGATGTCAGGTGGAATTGTGTGTGTTCCTTTATCGCCGTCCGACCCACACATCTCCGTGGACGCAGAACCGATGATCAACAATCACGGCTGCGTATATACTGCTGTTAAGAGCCAGAACTCCTGTAGCCGCGGCAGAATGCATGGGTAACAAGCCCACAGCTTGGATTTCGTGTCATGAACTGGAGGTATATGCACGTGCCTACTACCCAACACCATGCCAACAGTGGGTCAACGATTGTCTTATGTTTTTTTTGTTGACCCATCTGTTAGCAACGGATACAGGGGTCTTATTCTAAATCTGCTGAGGGGCGGGTCTGACATTTTCTGCCCAAAACATACAGTAGAATAACCGGCCTGGTTGCTGTATAAAAGCAACGATCCTGTGCCTTATTGATATTTTATTTATAATGTGTTTTACCAGGAAGTAATACATTAAAAGTTACCTCTCGTTTTCAAGTATGTCCCGGGCACAGAGTTATGATGACAAATATATGGTTACAAATACATAGTTACATTAAGTGAGCAGGGTTATACATTATATACAAGACATTGCATGCACAGTTAGAGATAATATATATTATAGGCGTATGTAACAGTTACCGACCAGATTAAAATGTGAGACGGCTTTAGTTTTGAGAGAACTTAGACTGGTGGCGGCTGTGAGAGTCTCCGGGAGACTGTTCCAGTTGTGTGGTGCACAGTGAGAGAAGGAGGAGCGGCCGGATACTTTGCTGAAACTTGGGATAACAAGGATAAACAAATCTACATTGCGTGACTAGACAGGTTATTTCTCCTGGCTAGTGAAAAAAAGGGAAAATAATTGTCACTTGGAAAATAATGGGTTTTTTTTTTTACGAAGGTTTCATTTTTCTAACATAATTTGGGTCCATTGCTGTAAAAGGTTGGTCTGTCCTTAAAAATTGTATATTAAAATTAGATTTTGTTTGTTGTTTGCGTCAAGATTAATGTAAATTTCATAAGTTGCCAAGGTTACATTCTGTTATAATTTTTCTCTTTTAAATATGACTACAATGAAGTAGTGATACGTCACGCCTCCGAGTACTATCACACTTCAGCCACTGGTGTAATCGCGCAGGGGCGGCCAATTCCAGTCTTCAAGGGCCAGCAACAGGTCCGGTTTTCAAGATATTCCTGCTTCAGCACAGGTGGCTCAATCAGTGGCTCAGTCGAAGACTGAATGAGCCACCTGTGCTGAAGCAAGGACTGATTGGGCCGCCTGTGCTGAAGCAGAGTCTGATTGAGCCACCTGTAGGGAAGAAGAGGGTGATTGAGCCACCTGTGCAGAGGTAGGGGCTGATTGAGCCACCTGTGCTGAAGCAGGGGCTAATTGAGCCACCTGTGCTGAAACAGGGATATCCTGACACCCTGACATGTTGGTGGCCCTCGAGGACTGGCGTTGAGCCGCCCTGTAATAGCGCGAGACCTGAGATAAGACTGGCCTGCATAGTCCCTGGGGTGAGTTAGCAGGTGACACATTGTACATTGAACTGTCTGGTTTACATTTGTTTCAGGGCTTCAAAAATGTCAGCGGCTTTAGCAACGCCGCTGACATCACGGTGATGGAGATATCATCTCTGGAAGGCCCCCAGGTGTTTTCCTTAATACTGTTTATATAATACTTGTTGACTTGAAGTCTTTAGAATGCTGTAATAATGCAAAGGTATATCTATCTATGTGTCCCTTAGGCCGCGCGCTTGTCAGTGAGCCCCTGCAGCCCCAATGAGAGCGGCTTTAGCAGCGGCTCGCGCACGCTTCCACAGGCGTGCAGTGGCGTGCTGACTTTCACCCGACACTCTGATTTTAGTTTTCGCGCTGAGGGAAGCGGAGGGCCGGTCACGTGACCGGCAGCAGCCAATGGCACTCAGTGATGTCGGCACCGTGACGTGGCGCGCTAGCCCCGCCTCCCACCGGCGCTCGCTGACACTCATGCCAGGACACAAAAAAGCTCCTGCGTGAGCTGGAGAGCATGAGCATCAGCACGGCTCAGCGCGGTATTTTTTACCATGTCCGAGGCCTTATTCACCATGCGGGGATCCGCTTCCCCTTTGCAGGAGAAGACCATCGTCCCATTCTTTCGAATGCACTGATTGCTTCTGCAGCACTGGGGAAGACGTCTTCATAACATATTGATCAGGGACCCTGTATCTTTCACATTTCTGGGGGGGGGGGGTTGTACTTTTATAGCAAGTAACCGTGTGTTTTTTTTAGGTCTAGTTATTAACCCTGAATGTGTGGCGTTGAAGAATTAACCCTTCCTGCAGTTAGAAGATTTCCCAGAACAGCAGGGTAACCAATCTGAATAAATATTTTTTATCAATATCTATTTTTACCCTAATCTGACACCAATAAGTATATTTAATGTATTTATTAAAGGGAGATTTGGGAGGGGTGTGGTTTCCTCTGGCTGCTCCCTTCTGCGTGATGTCACTGTGTGATGTCACTGTGTCATCAGCGAGCGCGTGTGCGGCCAGAGTCCTCCCTCCCACCTCCACTTATCTTTTCTGGTTTTCTGATAAGGACAGGGGTGGATAAGGGGAAAGAAAACACCTAATTGACAAACACTCCCCTCCATCCTTGCTACTAACATTGCTAGATTTGCCTAGGGAAGCCAGTCAGACTGTTATACAGTAAGTATGTTTTGTGGCGACTATATGAGATTGCACCTTGAGCAGATAACACAGTGTAATAAGTGCAGCGCGATAAGCACAGAACACACACACACACACACATCACCTTATCTTTGATCGGTAAATTGTTTGTAATCAGGCAATTTTCCTGAAGCTTTGAGATCTCCCAGCAGTATACAGATGCAGCGGCCGTTATTTTAAGAAATCACGGCGCCGTTTTCGTGTGCGCTGCTGTACTCTATGAGGCATGAACGCGGCCAATCGCCCCAGGCACACGTGTTTATCGCGGTTGCTTTGTTTGAATTTCATGGATTCTGTTTCTTTGGGTGCAATGAAATGAATGAATTGTAATGTGTTCAGTACTGTGCTGCTGTGTCAATTCCAGGGGTTTAAAAACCAGAACACTAAAATGCCATTTTCTGCCCTCACCTGCACTCGCGTCTTAAGGCGGTATGGTTGGAAGAAATCCCGCGCCATGACGTGGGTATTCCGAGGTATACACCGCGTGATTTGTTAAAATAACAGCCGCTGCATCTATATCTAATAGTACAGTATGTCACAGCTTTGGTCCATACAGAACTTCATTTATGCAGTTCCAACTATGATAATTGCTTTTGGGGGGCTGGGGGGTTGTTTTAACCCATTTGCTGCCAGAAGGTTTCCTAGAAAATCTCCACGCACCGGTCTCAACGCCATGTAACCCCCCTCCTAAAGGGTTACTAGCAGTATTAGTGTATGCTGGGCCCCACTCTGGTTGCTATGGGAATATATACGTCACACAGGGGTATTTAAGGAGGAGGGACTGTTCTGTAAAGTTAGGTTCCTGGAGGTCCAGAGGAGAGGATCCTCGGGGAGTGTGGATAAGTAACGTTCATAAAGTAATCACATAGACCAGGCCCTCCTGTTTATTATGTTGCAGCTAGGGACAGTACCCTCTTAAGTTAGGAGCCCCTAAAGACGGAATGGAGTCCTGGGTCAGTAAAAGGAATGTGGCACGCCATAGGGGGCCCTCAAGAGAAAGGGCTCTCGGGTGCTTTCTGATCAGCTCTAACCGCGGATCAGCGCTAAAGTTCCTCACCGGTCTGTATGGAAGTGGCAGATCACAGAACAGACCAGCAAGGTATTGGGTCAAGCAATACGAGACCCCTCAGGATTTCACGTAGGAGCCCCATATAGTCGAATCAACACTGCATGGGTTCCGAAGAGAAAAAGGGGACCTGGTCCCACACTTACTTACAGCAGCTAAGTCAGAGAACCTCCATGTGAGTGCTAAGAGTGGGCAGAGATTGGAAGGGTAGTATTCGTGCACGTCTTTGTATGAAACCCCTGTACAGGATGTGTCTGAGCGGTCCCTGTGTTTGGGGACATGAATAAATGACAATAGTACTATAAAGGTTCCTGGCGCCCAATATTTCTCAACCTTGCTACCTCATCGCCCAGCCGCCAGAATAGAATAGACCAGGCCCCCTACTTTGTTATGTTCTAGACATGGACAGTAACCTTGTCAGTTAGCATCCTGAGTGAAGACTAAGGCCTGGGACATGGTGATATGAAGAGCGCTGGGCAACGCTGACGCTCATGCTCTCCTGCTCAAGCAGGAGATTTTTCGTGTCCCTGCATGAGCGTCAGCGAGCACGCTTGTGTGCTGGGTGGGAGCCGGGCCGGGAGGCGGGGCTAGGGTGCCACGTCACGGTGCCGACGTCACGGACTGCCATTGGCTTCTGGCAGCCACGTGACCGGCCCTGCGCTTCCCTCAGCGGCAAAATTTTATCTTGCCTGTCTCCTGCATTTCCACATGCCTCCACACGCATGCGGAAGCGCCGTCTAAAGCCGCGCTGATAGCGATAATGTTTCCCCTCAGCGCGCCTCAGCACGGTCTTTTTGACCATGTCCAAAGCCTAAGGGAGTCCAAGATAAGCACTGAGTATGAAACGGCATCAACCAGAGGGGCCTCACCAACGAGGAGTCCCGGGTGCCGGCAGATCGACCCGATGTGGTTTTCTTCCCTCATTGAGAGGTACATGAGGATTTTATGAGTTAGTGTTAGGACCTGCAATTGGCTTTGATAAAGCGCCTTGAGCGTGAAACATGTCAGAGTTTTTGTCAGGACTTTGTCCCTATGTTCTTTTAACCCAATAAGTCCTTGACAGTAATCCCCGTGTCCCGTGTTGCATTGGTGAGGCTGTGCTCCTGTTCCTGTTTGGATTCTGCTTCATGAGAATATCAGCACTGAAGTATTGCTGTATGTATTTTGTCAAATTGGATGTAGCGTTGGGCATTTTTGTTTTTTGTTGTATGCATTTGGCCACGCTCAGTAGCTCTCCTGTTTGACATAATATATATGCTTTATAAATAATGTGGTGGGTTTTGGGGTTCCTGAGCTTGCTGGGATATTGTGTGTTTATTGAACAAGATATGTACCTTCATCTAAGTGTTAAGAGTGGACACGGATGGAAGAGAAGTATTTGTGTATGTCTTTGTATAAAACTCTGTATAACGTTATTAATATGTGGGTGAGCGGTCCCAGAGTAGGGGACATGAATAAATGATGGTTGTACTAAAAACGTTCCTGGACCCCATTATGTCACAACTTTACTACCTCATCACCCAGCCGCCCGAATGCCAGCAACTCCCCAAGTCAAGGTAAACTATGCGGAGTAGCCATACTGTATATACACCACACCGATGTAACTTCCCATGGAAGCCGGGCAGGGAGGGGGGTCTTCTTCTTCTTCTGAAAGCAGCCATGACTCATATAGAAAAGGCAGCATGACCTCCAGGACGAAGCCCCCAGACACCTCCTTGCCCCTCTTCCCCATTCCTGGGAGGAGGGACGGGGTGGTGGGGGGTGGGGTGGGGGGTGGCAGCAAGGGTTTAAGGTGGAGCGGGAGTGGTTGGGAATGCGGAGGTCCCTTCAGGTTCAGGGGGGAGCACCTCTTCTTTTCCCACACCCAGGAGGACGAAGCCCACCAGCCCGCCTTACCTTCATGGTTTATGAGTTTGCTGCCAAAATGTATTAAAAAAGAAAGAAAAAAGAACGAGCTGGCAGAGTGAGGGGCAATTTCTGTCTCCAGTTGGTTTAATAAATTGTTAAAGCTGCTGCCCAATTTTACCTCCAGCCTTGGCTTACTCTGTGTTCTTTGGGGGCAGGCCTGACACCAGTAGGGGGTCCCAAGTGAATGAACAGAAGAGGGTTCTGACAACTCGTGCAGCAGGGAGAGGGACTGTTGACCAGGGGAATAGAGCCCATCTGATTCTTCCACTTGCCCTGGCCGAGGAAGGGACCCCACCTCTTGGTGGTTCCCGGAAGTTGGATCCCAGGACAGTTGTCCTTGGACCCCCCCTAATGGCAGCCTTGTTTGGGGGATCACATTTTGGGGAGGTAACAGGGGATGAATTGGATTGGTCAAAGCCTCCAAGGAGAGGGAAGCCTCCATGTAGGGACAGGGAAGGAGCGGCTCAGCGAGTAAAGGCGCTGGTACTGTAAACAATGACATTGAGTTTGAATCAGGGGAGTCTTGGGAAGTCACTTTATCTCCCCTGTGCCTCAGGCGACAAAATCATATATTGTAAGCTCTGCAGGGCAGGGCCTGTGTCTGTAAAATTCCTGTGTGTTGTGTACCGCACGCTGTACTGTAATTTCAAGACCAACACCCCATACCCCCTCTCTGCTATGTTGCAATGCTGTCATTACCAAAGGCTCATCTGTGTTTCACAAGAATACAGTTCCAGTTTAATGATGCAGCCCGTCCTCATCCATCTACAATACATTCTGCAAATAGACTCTGTATTGACAACGTTCGTATATTTGCATCAGGCATCCATGCCTTGAATGTAATTCAAGCGCATTATATTCCTGGAGAGAGTGAGGATTAGGAGTGACAAACTCCTGTCCTGGGGGGCCACAGGTGGGACAGGTGGCTCAGTCGAAGACTGAGATACTTGTGCTGAATCAAGAGCTGATTGAGCCCGCTGTGCTGAAGCTGGGACATCCTTAAAACCTGACATGTTTGGTGGCCCTTGAGGACTGCAGTTGGCCGCCCCTTGTGTAGATGAACCCTTTGCTGAAATAGTAGTGGATGCATGGAATGGTCTCCTGAAAAGAGATGGCGAGGTATAAAAAAAATTCAACAATGCTGCATGATTATAATATTATTATTATTAATAATAATAATAATAATAATAACATGGCAAATAAAAAGCCTGGGATGGGATGAGTAGCAAGGTGCCTCGGCAGGTAAGGAATTGGGCAGGCAGGATCTTATCTGCTGGAAACGTCTAGTTTTCTGTTGCATAATATCCTGGAATTTGAAATATTATCTTGGCAATAACATAAAAGTCTATACCAGCCCTGCAGCTTTAAAGGCGCGTGTCACCGGAGCAGGTATCTAGATGGGCTGGCAACACAAATCTGAATTATTACCTTTTAACCAGTCCCAGTAACATTACTTTTTAAGCTACTGTAACCACATTATCAGCATGGGTGTTATGGACCCCTTATATTTTAAAAAGGCAATCCATGTCTGCAGATGTATTTGCAATTTGTTTGTATATAGGATTGAAGGGGGTCTCCGGAGCTGAACCCCATTGGTTTCAGCTCCGGGGACCCCCTGCTTCTGGAGATACTCCACTCTGCTGCACTCTTCAGCTACCAGGGTTCACAATAGGTCCGCTGTTTAAAGATCTCGGGCCCTGCGGACCAATAGGAAGCCGTGACATCATCGGTGAGGCTTCCTATTGGCCCATGTGACGCGGGAGCTTTAAACTTTGAAGCCCAGCTTGCTCAGCCGGAGCAGCTACCGGCACCTACTTTGGAGGTAAGTATCTCCGGAAGTAGGGGTTCCTCTGAGCTGAAAATAATGGGGTTCAGCTCTGAAGACCCCCTGCTTCAATGCTATATTTAAAAAAAAATACACAAATTTGCAAAGAAATTCACCCTAATACGCTGAAGGTCGGCTTCTCAGGCAGGGGTCTCATGGCATGCAGGAGCCCCTCCCCCGGTGGCTAACGAGTTAAGCCCAGTGGGAAGGATGAGTGATGGCAGGGGAGGGGGAGAGGAGTATATAGGGGCAGACAGGATGCGGCAGGTGCCTCTTCCCACGCGGCCCCTCGGGAGTATCAGGATGGCAGCCCCCGCTCCGTTTGTATTTATGTAGATGTTAATACAGTATGTTGCTGTTCTAGTTCTGTTAAAAGGAGGGGAGGGGGATAATACTAATACTGTATGTGCTTTGTTGTTATAGGTATTATCACAGCTGTCTGCGGGTGTTGGCCTGGCAGAGTGGAAGAGCCCAAGGGGTGTAAGGATTCTGGGGATAATGGCGCCCGTATTGGAGCTGGTTGAATAATTCTGCTGCCTCTTATATGGGTGTCACATCAATACCATTGGGCTCTGAACTACAATCGGGCTGCCTGGCATGGGGGCTGTGAAGTGTCAGTAAATCTAAGATCATAAATTAAAGCTGTGGCTTTGTTCCCCACATGGGGAGACATTATTCGGGTGGGGTGTAGTGGGCTCTTGATCTTCAACCAATAGTTACTGGTGACAGATAATTGAGCTCTCCTCAAACATGGACAGAAATAGACACAATCGTTGACGCTGGCGTCCGTTAAGGCCGCGTCCATAGCCCATGCGCGCACCGCAAACATAAGGCCGTACCAAAAACGAAGACAGCTGTAGAGCGCGCGTGCACAAGAGCGACGGACGATTTTTCCCGCCCTCGCCATGCCACCCCACCGAGCAATCCTACACGGCCACGAATCGCTTCTCGTATATCCGAGGCCTAAGTGAAGGGCGCCAGGCGAGAGATACGGCGCCCGCTTAACAGGTACCTTTGTAGGGTCTGTAGTGAGGTGATCAGATAATACCTATACCTAGGTCACATTAGTACACGCCAACCGTGTGTTAGAGACATCGCCCACCCTTCACGTGTACGTCGCTGCCGCGTGCCGTCTTCTTGAAGACCGCCTGGATTAATCAGAGTTCTTGCACGAGATTAGCAGGGCCTCCGTGTACAGAGAGTTGATTCTGAGAACCAAATCAATTAATAAAAGGCCAAGCGCTCTCATTACCGCATGCAGGGAAAGCTGATGGGTTGGATCGTTTCCTGAAACCGTCACGCTGTTATGTTGAGAAGGAGAAAACCGGCCCTTTCTCTGAAAAATACACTCGTTTTTACAGTTTTAGGACAAGGTGGAGTTCTTGTTTTTTTCAACACTTCACATTCATTAACCAGGGGGTTCTCAACTCCTCAAGGGAGACCAACAGGTCAGGTTTTAAGGATATCCCTGCTTCAGCACAGGTAGCTCAATCAAAGACTGAGCCACTGATTGAGCCACCTGTGCTGAAGCTGTGCTGAAGTGGCTGTCGTCGAGTGAGCCACTGATTAAGCCCCGTGCTGAAGCAGGGGATACCCCGAAAACCTGACCTGTTGAGGGGGGCCTTGAGGACTGGAGTTGAGAACCCCCTGCATTAACCACTCGAGTGCCCCCGAGATGTAGCTGCTACGTCGTGGGGTCTGGCACTCCAGGGGGTTACGTACTGCTGCGGGGGAGACACGGCGGACGCCATATGCCACGTTAACACATTTCTCAGACCGAGGGCCGGGTCGCTTGACAACGGGTCCGTGTGCAGAAGACGAGAGATACAGGAGCCGCGCTGGATACTGCGCCTCATTACCATGTCCTGCTATTCAATAGGGCTGATAAATAATTGATTGGACTAGGTAGCTCATCAATACTTAATGATAACATGATGTCCATAGGACTCGTGGCAGCCTTAAAGGCGTAGCGCCATATAGCAGGCAAAATAAAATAAAAACAAACAAACAACGGATATAAATACATTTAGTTAAAACCATGTTTACCACGACCCCGTTAGCCGCCGCAGGGTTAAACTTTTTCTTATCTGCTCTCTGTAAAATAAAATGAATGGGTTTCTATTTTCACCCAGCCCTAAGTCATTCTCATCTTCCCTGAAACGGATGACGGCAGCATAATTAGAGGACGCCAATCTGCGACTAAAAAAAGGCGCGGCTTACTTACAGAAGAGGTAGTGAGGGCGCTCCAGAGCATGTGGTTACTGCGGAGACACCAGGTGTCCTAAATACTTATATGTATGGCACTTTTTAAAACAACGCTAAGCGCCGTTCTTCTATCTATAGGCCAACTCCAGTCCTCGGCGGTCACCAGCAGGTCAAGTTGGAAGGATATCCCTGCTTCAGCACAGGTGGCTTAATCAGTGGCTCAGTCGAAGGCTGAGCCACTGATTGAGCCACCTGTGCTGAAGCAGGGACTAATTGAGAAGGCTGTGCTGAAGCAGGGATACCCTGAAAACCTGACCTGTTGGTAGTCCTAGCTACCCCTGGTTTAGCCTATTTAATATGCCACTGCGCTGCATCTTATTTGGTACTAGGACGGGCTGCATCTTTACAACAGCAGTTCGCAAGAAGGGAATTGACTTTAAATTCTCCTTTCGAGCCTCGGAACCCACTAACCCGACGCGTTCTGTATTTGCAATCAAGTCAAAGTGTAAGAAATGGCATTCTGGGACTTGGGTGGGGTTATTTACCAAAGTCTCCCCCCAAAAACAAACGGCCCCAGACTTAGCAAAGCAGAAAATACCACCCGGTCTCCAATGGAATACTTTTTGTTTAACAAACCCGTGTTCTGATTCCGCCCAAATTCTGCCGCCAGGAGAACTTGGTGAATAAAGGTATCAGGGGGTTATGTATTACAGGCTCCAGGGTGCAAAAAAGATTCCACCCTCACTATCAAAGAAAACGATCCCGTATTTCAGGGGTGCGCATACTGGGGGGCGCGCCTCCCTGGGGGGTGTGCAAGATTTTTCAGGGGGGTGGCGTGGCGATTGCAGAGGCCCCACGCTCTTCGTCAAGGCATTTAAATGAAATGCCGGGGGATCACGTGAGGCCTCTGCAACGTCCCTTACCTTGTGTTCGGCGACGTGTCGAATGACGCCACGGGGTCCCGTGACGTTACCATGGCAATTTGATGTCCCCTGACCCCGTGGCGTCATTTGACGCCGAAGACAAGGTAAGGAAGGGGGGGGGGGTAGATTGCAGTGGGACTTTTTTATTTGCTATACATAGTGCAGATTCTTAGCCCAATTTTGCAGCCAGAATACAACGTTCCCGTGGTGATCACCAGTAACTGAGGTCCTTTTGGAAGTCCAAGTGAAACATTTCTACACAGACTGGAGATGTCACAGTGTGAGCGCTCACGCAGGGCTGGCTGAGAGTTGGGCCGGGACCGGAGCAGAGGTTGTTTAGCGAGGGCCTCTTCTGGAGCCGGCCGGCTGTAAGGCGTCACCTTGACGACGCTACGTATGCGCAGGGGGGGCCCTCTTGCCCGCCGTCATGTTACGTTGCGTTGTCATGGCAACGCGTCGTCACTTGGTAGCAGGAGGCGTTGTCGGCATTAACAGAGGCCCCCAGAGTTGTCCCCCAGCCCCGGCAATCACAGTTCAAATGCTGTGGTAATTAACTTAACCGCCACAACATTAAGCAGTGATTGCGGAAGTTGGGCCGGGGAAGAGCGCAGGGCCTATGTAAGCACGGGGGCATAGTGACGTCCGCGGCATAATTTGACGCTGTGATTCGGAAGGAGAGCAGCAGCAAGGAGGCGGCCGCCATTGGTAAGCGCCTTCCCGTCAGGCTTGATAGCCCAGAGAGCACGGCATCTGCATATGGGTGCGGACATTTTTGCCACCACAAGCCCGGGCCTACCGGGCCCAATGGGAAATCCGCCACTGCCAACCGACCAGGTATTAGGGATAACCCTGCTTCAGCACAGCTGGATCAATCAATGGCTCATTTGTGCTGACTGAGCCACCTGTGCTGAAGCAGGGATATCCTTAACACCAGACCTGATGGTGGCCCTTGAGGACTGGAGTTGCCCACTCCTGGCCAACACATAAATTAACTAAATACCTTAACTTAATTAACTCACAGTGGGTGGGCATTGGGGCGTCTTCATTTACCGCAGCATAAAGGGTACCAGTGTGTTTATGGTTGTCAGGTAAGCACAGGTTAGTGGGAAAGCTGCTCCTTATCGGGCCCAGGCTGCTGCACTGTGTATCCTACAATCAGGAGTCGCTGCTCTGCTAATGATCTGGCAAATTACCGTTTCTTTGTTTGAATGTCACAAGCAGGTGATAAATGGGAACTGTGTACCTGGAATACCTGACGTTATGAAACCTCTCCCGGGAACCAGCCACCAAAGTGCCTTAAAAAAAAAAAAAAAAATTGGTCATGTGGCTGATTTTAAGAAAACGTTAACCTGTTAAACAATGTGACGTCAACTGAAATCTTTGCACCTCATTTTAGCAAATTAGAATCCCCCGTGTGAGCACACTCACACGTCAGGCAGCTCTGCACCCCTGCCTTTCCCCATTATCGCTTAGCAGACACTGCTTTCACTGCAGCCAGGGATTCTGGGAAATGACATTAAACGAGCACACAGTGTCACCTTTTACTTATCCATTATAACATGGCGCCCTATAAGTGTATACCTGCCGTATTACACAACTTTTCAGCACAGCCTGGGTTAAAAGAAGAGTAGAGCCAGTAACCCTACCCGCAGACAGCAGTTTCGACCTTTTGGGTATGTTCGGGTTATACTGGCTTTGCTGTTTCAAGGGAGGTTAGGTTTCAACCCCACCTTAAATAAGTTATGGTGGGTAAAACAGTGGCAAAAACCCCTCTGCCTCATTTCAGAAAGGCTGGTACAGTAATTATTTGTTTTTTTATTTTACCGGAACCAGGGCGCCCCCCGAAGCTGCTTTGTGATCTTACCACATCAGGGGCTCCCCGGGACCGGGCAAAATAAGTGCCAGTTGGAAAACAAAATGGCGCCCGACGTCAGGACATCGGCCTGGCAGTCAATGGTAAAGCGGACGACTTGGCCACTTTCTCCTGGCGACCCCGTGGCCATGTTTGGATTACCGGGGCCATCATTGTACAAATATCTGGGGATTTTTGTTTTTTTAACCTCTTCTACACGTAAGAAATCATAACAAATATTAATTGAGGCCAGCAGTGCTTGCGGGAAAGGAAATGGCCGCCATTTAACCCTTTGAGTGCCGTCGGTCTTCCAGATCACGACCACGTCCCCCAGGACGTGAACAGAAATGACGTTGGCTCCACTCCCGTCCCGATCGCGCTCCCCTGCGCTGACACGGTGAACGCGATCTCACCCCGCGCCGACCCTCATGATGTTCAGGGTAAGCCATGGATCACTCAAAGGGTTAAAAAGTGTTCATTTGCCTCAACGACCAAGCCACTGATTGAGCCACCTGTGCTGAAGCAGGGATATCCTTAAAACCTGACCTGTTGGTGGCCCTTGAGGACGGGAGTTGGCCGCCCCTGCTATAAAGGTTCTTCAGCTGACAGACTATGAAGATAAAGGGGTGTGGTTCAATGAGTAAATCCTGTTCTACGTGTGTCTTTGCTGGCCCCATTTTGCAGCTGAGAGCTGCAGAGAGTTATGCGTGTACTCGGAGTGAAATGAGCTCCGCGATGTGTTAACATGACGCGCCAGGAGAACATAGGTTTCCCGTGTTTGCTTTTTGGTGGGAGACCAGCAAAAGCGCACACACACAGACGACATCTTACCTGAGGAAAAATGTATCTGAACAAAGGGGAGGTTACCACAAAAGGACATGTAATAACCTCGGGCTAATCTCGGTGGCATACCGGCGGTGCGCAGAGGGAGAAACCAGTAACAATACAACTCGGGCCACGTTATCTCCGGCATTTAGCATTAAACCCCGTGACTTAAGTTAGCAATGGGCGAGTTTAAAAAACACGGATAGAGGACATTTATAAAGGTTACCCAATGGCAAACCTGGTGCAAAACACAGCACCGTGTACAACCAGGAAGAGCTGTGTAAAGCAAATTAGTATCTTAGTAATTATAACTTTATTGCATATAGCGCTTTTCTCCGAATGGGACTCAAAGCGCATCACAATCACAGCACAGCGCGCGTACGCAGCACAAAAGAATGTTACACACACAGTCCCTGCCCCACAGAGCTTACAGTCTATGTTGTTGGTGCCCGAGACACGGGGAGATAAAGTGACTTGCCCAAGTTCACAAGGAGCCGACACCGGAGAATTGAACCAGGGTCTCCTGCTTCCCATTCAGTCTTGTTGTTTACAGAGATCAATGTCTCCCATCTAACTTTTGCACTGGTTTGCACTGGTTTGTAATGGGCTGGAGGCCCCTTTTGCAATAAATGGATAATACAACTTATACTAATTTTGCCCCAATATATTGGTTAAGAAGGCAGACTTTGATTAATAATCCCCCCTCCTCCCCTGCCCCGTATTAATAACTATATTAAAATAGTATTAACAGTAATAATTATCTCATATGGGCCTTTATTCAACGCCATTACATGAAAACCCCTATTGATTTTAAAAGGTTTTCCTTGCGATAATAACGGCACTTTACAGAATAAGGGACATGGGGTCACAGTATGCTCTGTGCTTAACATCGAATTTCCAGGTCAACGTCCCCTAGAACTTATTAATAAAATGTTTGTTGTGTGAGGAACTGGAAGATAACAACCCTTATTCTATAAGACACTGGAGTATATATACTTACTATTGCCCTTCTGTCCTTTAAACTCTAGTCACCTTGCATCAAACTGATTGAAGTTGCAGACGCGTTTCATGCACCTGACTGTTGGAAGCATAAGACTTGTATACATTATGCGGTTCTGGGGCACCATATCAGCACCCTGTGTATCAACGAGAAAAGCCCCATTAAAATGAATAGGATTTTTTTCTTTGCAGCATCTTGTTCACTCCTTTTGCCCCAGAATTGCAATACTTTCCCCTTAATATACAGACGCCTGTGGCCATATTTGTAAGGGTCCGAATTTTCTTAAGTGAGCCAGAATTAGTTTTATGGAATAAGACGGTTTGAATATGGCCCCATGGGTTTTTACACGGGCAGAAAACAAAAATCCCAAAGCAACATTTCTCCTCGTCTCTCGTTACACTCCTCTGCACCTCCATATATCTCTGCTTTCTCGTTACACCCCTCTGCACCTCCATATATCTCTGCTCTCTCGTTACACCCTCTGCACCTCCATATATCTCTGCTCTCTCGTTACACCCCTCTGCTCCTCCATATATCTCTGCTCTCTCGTTACACCCCTCTGCACCTCCATATATCTCTGCTCTCTCGTTACACCCCTCTGCTCCTCCATATATCTCTGCTCTCTCGTTACACCCCTCTGCACCTCCATATATCTCTGCTCTCTCGTTACACCCCTCTGCACCTCCATATATCTCTGCTCTCTCGTTACACCCCTCTGCACCTCCATATATCTCTGCTCTCTCGTTACACCCCTCTGCACCTCCATATATCTCTGCTCTCTCGTTACACCCCTCTGCTCCTCCATATATCTCTGCTCTCTCGTTACACCCCTCTGCTCCTCCATATATCTCTGCTCTCTCGTTACACCCCTCTGCTCCTCCATATATCTCTGCTCTCTCGTTACACCCCTCTGCACCTCCATATATCTCTGCTTTCTCGTTACACCCCTCTGGTCTTCCATATATCTCTGCTCTCTCGTTACACCCCTCTTCACCACCATATATCTCTGCTCTCGTTACACCCCCTGCACCTCCATATATCTCTGCTCTCTCGTTACACCCCATGCACCTCCATATATCTCTGCTCTCTCGTTACACCCCTTTGCACCTCCATATATCTCTGCTGTCTCGTTACACCCCTCTGCACCTCCATATATCCCTGCTCTCTCGTTACACACCCTCTGCACCTCCATATATCTCTGCTCTCTCGTTACACACCCTGCAACTCCATATATCTCTGCTTTCTCGTTACACCCCTCTGCTCCTCCATATATCTCTGCTCTCGTTACACCCCCTGCACCTCCATATATCTCTGCTCTCGTTACACCCCTCTGCACCTCCATATATCTCTGCTCTCTCGTTACACCCCTCTGCACCTCCATATATCTCTGCTTTCTCGTTACACCCCTCTGGTCTTCCATATATCTCTGCTCTCTCGTTACACCCCTCTTCACCACCATATATCTCTGCTCTCGTTACACCCCCTGCACCTCCATATATCTCTGCTCTCTCGTTACACCCCATGCACCTCCATATATCTCTGCTCTCTCGTTACACCCCTTTGCACCTCCATATATCTCTGCTGTCTCGTTACACCCCTCTGCACCTCCATATATCCCTGCTCTCTCGTTACACACCCTCTGCACCTCCATATATCTCTGCTCTCTCGTTACACACCCTGCAACTCCATATATCTCTGCTTTCTCGTTACACCCCTCTGCTCCTCCATATATCTCTGCTCTCGTTACACCCCCTGCACCTCCATATATCTCTGCTCTCGTTACACCCCTCTGCACCTCCATATATCTCTGCTCTCTCGTTACACCCCTCTGCACCTCCATATATCTCTGCTCTCTCGTTACACCACTCTGCACCTCCATATATCTCTGCTCTCTCGTTACACCCCTCTGCACCTCCATATATCTCTGCTCTCTCGTTACACCCCTCTGCTCCTCCATATATCCCTGCTCTCTCGTTACACCCCTCTGCTCCTCCATATATCTCTGCTCTCGTTACACCCCTCTTCTCCTCCATATATCTCTGCTCTCGTTACACCCCTCTGCTCCTCCATATATCTCTGCTCTCTCGTTACACCCCTCTGCACCTCCATATATCTCTGCTCTCTCGTTACACCCCTCTGCTCCTCCATATATCTCTGCTTTCTCGTTACACCCCTCTTCACCTCCAGATAGCTCTGATCTCTCGTTACACTCCTCTGCACCTCCATATATATCTCTGCTCTCACGTTACACCTCTCTGCACCTCCATATATCTCTGCTCTCTCGTTACACCCTTCTGCACCTCCATATATCCCTGCTCTTTCGTTACACCCTCTGCACCTCCATATATCTCTGCTCTCGTTACACCCCTCTGCTCCTCCATATATCTCTGCTCTCGTTACACCCCTCTGCACCTCCATATATCTCTGCTCTCTCGTTACACCCCTCTGCACCTCCATATGTCGCTGCTTTCTCGTTACACCCCTCTGCACCTCCATATATCTCTGCTCTCTCGTTACACCCCTCTGCTCCTCCATATATCTCTGCTCTCGTTACACCCCTCTGCTCCTCCATATATCTCTGCTCTCTCGTTACACCCCTCTGCACCTCCATATATCCCTGCTCTCTCGTTACACCCCTCTGCACCTCCATATATCTCTGATCACTTGGCCCACGCCTCGAGCTGGACCCCTCTCCCGTTCCCAGTAAACACCATGCAACTTCTTGGGAGAAATGAATGGCCACAGATTGTATTACAATAGATAAATATCTCATATTAATCCCCAACTAGGGACCCCGCCAGATTGCTCCGCTCACACTTACCGGAGCTTGAGGGATACCCCAACTCGTGCTCATCTAGCCATTCAGTACCTTAGTCTGAAAGCACAGAGACCCCACCGGAAGGTCACCACCCCACCTACCGAGCCTAGTCTGGAATGGCATCGCCTTCCACCAATTCCACCTGGAAGGTCACCAGCACACCTACCGAGCCTAGTCTACAATGGCATCGCCTTCCACCAATTCCACCTGGAAGGTCACCAGCACACCTACCGAGCCTAGTCTGGCATGGCATCGCCTTCCACCAATTCCACCTGGAAGGTCACCACCACACCAACCGAACCTAGTCTGGCATGGCATCGCCTTCCACCAATTCCACCTGGAAGGTCACCAGCACATCTACCGAGCCTAGTCTGGCATGGCATCGCCTTCCACCAATTCCACCTGGAAGGTCACCACCACACCAACCGAACCTAGTCTGGCATAGTACCCAGTGGCGGATTTTCCATTTGACCCGATAGGCCCGGGCGGCAACATTGGAGGGGGGGGCAAACATTTCTGCCCCAAATACACATTGGCCGCGCTCTCAGGTCTTTCGGGCCTGATGGGAAGTTCCTTACTTGCTGCCACCTCCGCCTTCTTTCTGCAGCGCCAAACAACGCTGCGACGTCACACGCCATCTCATTTCCGTGGCAACAAGATGCAGCGTGACGTCGCGTTGGTGACATCTGTAAGCGTCATTAGACTCTGCGATTTCGAAGAAGACGAATGGAAGCGGGACCAGGTAACTTCCAAGGGGCAGCGGACATGGAAATCCGCCTCTGAGGGTACCGCCTTCCACAACTAAAATACTTCTGAGGTCTGCGATCTGCCTCCAGGAGCAAATACTGACGAGTCCCCCTCCCGGAGTAACCTTACTCCCGCCAACACATACCCCAAGCTGCGGGGAAAAACCAAATCAGAATCCTGATCTTTCCTTCCAACGCCGACATCCCTCATGCCTAAAAACAGGGTGGGTGGGACTTCGCTCGAGTACACTAAAACAGCAGTGCGCATACTGGGGAGCGCACCCCCAGGAGAATTTCTAGGGGGGGGCACAGGCAGCTGCAGAGGCCCCGCGCTCTTCCCCATGGCATTTTAATTAAATGCCGGGGGAGGCATGAGGCCTACGTAACTCACTTTCTTGCTGCCAGCCGGGTCTTCGGCGACGCGTTGCCATGGCAACATGGCGTCAGATGACGCCGCGGGTCATGTGACATCACGCGTCACCATGGCAACGCGCGATAAAATGACGCGGCGGGGTCACGTGACGTCCCATGACCCACAACGTCATTTGACGCCGAGTCATTGGAGAGGTGGGGTGGAGGGGGGGAGCGAACGTTGCGGCTCCCAGGCAGGGGGGACACAGCTCAAGTTTGCGCACCACTGGACTAGAAGAAAGAGGACGCTAGGATCCCTCCCACTTGCCCCAAGTAACCCCTTACTTAACCCCTTCCCCGGCACCTTAGGGGAGGGGATCCTCGCCCTTACATCATGCCGCCCCTTCCTTACAAGTCCAGGCCTTTCTTTCCACTTTCTGCTGCCCCATTTTGCTATCTATGTTTATATAACACTGGGCACAATTAGCATAGAAACAAACAAGATTTATATATGTGACAATATATATATACCCAGCATTCATCCCCTGACAGGCAGCTTCCTACACAAACTTACCCGGGAGGATTTTGTCGCAGTGATTACTGTACGCGCAGAACTGAACTTTTATCGTCTCTAGGTAACACATTTCTGGCAACTTCAGGGAACGCTGAAAGTGTCTATTTTTGATTCAAATTATGCGCTGGTGGGTGTATTTGGAAATTATTCCCGTGCGTGAGGTTTTTTTTTTTTTTCTTAACACAATTTCGAGAACAAAGAGTATTTTGGTAATATACTAATTGGGAAGAAACCTGGATCGGCTTCAGCTGCTGTTATCCAATAAGAATTTTTTTTCTTCATATTTCATTACCTAAATCAGCATTGTTTCGTCAAAATTGAGTTAACGCTACAAATCAAACTCCTGTTTGGTACTAAATACGTGTTAAAATGTTCAATACTACAGGTGGGCAGATTTTTTTTGGTGGGGCAGATTTTTTTGGTGGGGCAGATTTTTTTGGTGGGGGCAGATTTTTTTGGTGGGGGCAGATTTTTTTGGTGTGGGCAGATTTTTATGGTGGGGGCAGATTTGGATCGGCCGGTTCCTTTGGTCCGTAGATTTCAGCAGATTAATCTCAAAAAGGGCGATCCGCGTCTTGCAGATCGTTTTATTATTATCGCCCATACACTCTGCGGATTCCGTCGCGCGTGGACGGATTTGTAGAACCCAATTCGCGGATTCCGCCATCCGTTCTTAAGAATGCGCCAACGGATAGCGGCATCCATGGATTGGATTCTTCAAATCCATTCACGGGGTTGCATACAATGGCGGGATTTGATTTATCTGCGCGGATTAAAACCGACCAAATCTGTCCGCATATTTTACACCGCAAAATGGATTTTGGGGTAAAAAAGCGAGAAAATCCGGGGGAACGGATTTGGGCCGATTCGCCCGTCTGTAATCAATACCTCTCTGAACCTTGCTCTTCTTGAACGTACAATACTTTGCGTCCATTCTTGCTCTGTCAGCAATGTTGGGGATGGTTATAGGACCCAGTAATTGGCGGAGTAACTTGATACATGTTTGCATGTATGTTTGTATATCTTTATATAGCGCCCACAGCGTACTCAGCGCTTTACAAAAGAGACAATACAGTGCAGGGAATTACAATACAATAAATGCTACAAACAAAAAATCGAACAATAAGAAAGAAAATCCCTGCCCCGGAGAGCTTACAATCTAAGTGGCATGTATGCTGGGAGATTTAGAGCAGGGGAGCGCAATCTTTTTGCCCTGTGCCCCCCTGCTGGCTGTCCTTATCTCCGCGAGTCCCCCCTCCCCCCCTTACCTTGGTTCCCGGCGTCCGGGCGTCATGATGTCACATTGCCATAGCAAAGCGACGTCACATGACCCGCGGCATCATTTGACGCCCCAGAAGCCGGCTGAAGCACGGTAAGTGCAGTTTGCAGAAGCCTTCGCCGCTTCCCCGACATTTCATTTAAGTGCCTACGGGGAGCGCGTCGGGGCCTCTGTAGACCTCCCGCCCCACGCAGTCAGTCTCGCGCACCCAAGGTTGAGCACCCCTGAGTTAGAGACAGCAGGTGTACTGATCAATTCTTAATTGTTATTGCAAATCGGAACTTAGCCAGATGCTTTATACAAAAGATCAAAAAGGCCCCACAGGGCATTCCTTATATTAAAATCTTAATCCCAAAGTATCTATCAATGTTAAATATCTTAAATATATGAGTCACGTCAATGGATCAATGTCCATAATGGTGGAATGTTAACTGGGATCCATGATAACGCACATTCCCATTTGCATATACGGATTAAAGAGGGGCTGAGATAAAGACTCATTCGACTATCTGGAATCGCTTGTTATGGGAGACAAAGGAGCTGGATATGAACAGAATTGCGATCAATGTGTGTACCGCGGACTAAAAAAGGAATAGAGACCCACAGGTAGGAATTAGTTGCAACAGAGGAGCCCTTTCTAGAACAAGATACACTTAAATTAAAAAAAAAGTAGTGAGGAATACAAGTGAAGAGGTATTGGATGCATGAAACAGCCCCCCGGCAGAGGAGGTGGGGGAAAATACATTGAAATACTGCTTTCTTTTTGCAGAAAAGTGGCTTAAAGTGCAATTATTATTTGTGACTCATTATCGTCAAAGTTGTAACTTGAAATGGATTTCTGCTGCTCTTACCTGGTCTAAATCCTGTTCCCTTTCCTATTTGGGTCTCGGGGGGAAAAGGTTTAGCACGTATAATTGTAATTACATTTCAACTGGGGAAGACAAAATAAGATACAACACTGGTCCTCCCCTTTCCTGCTGTCCAGTGCCAAGTTGTAGAAGGATGTGCGAGGTTTAGAAAGCTCTGTAACACTAGAATGTACTTAATCTAGATTCTACTGTATAAACAACACTTGTGTTAGTATCTAAAGCTACCACAGATTTTTGCTGTATGGAAACATTTTCATGCTTGAAAAAAAAATGATTTGACATCGTTTTATTTTTGAATGATTTTTTTTTAACCCTTTAAGTGCCGGGAGGGGCCGTGGCGCTGACTCCGCACCGCGCGGTCACGTGACCACTGCAGCCCTTAATCCGGAAATGGACGACGAGTGCTCCTCCCTTTCACTTCAGGTCATGTTCTGCGCTCCGTGGGAACGCAGGACACGATCAAAGCTATCTCCATCATCTCGGGTAGCGGAGCGGGCGCTGCTCGTAGGCGCTTTAAAAAAAAACGCCAAAAGGTGGAGCGAAGAATTCATCGGGGGTTCAGGAAGGCGATTTCAAAGAGCCGAGCCGTGAGCCGTTTTCTGAAAGTGGGATGGTCTTTGATGTCTCTGATGGATATGGGGAGGGCGTTCAATTCCTTGGCGCCCTGCTCCGAAGAGGCCCAACCGGCTCATCTCGTGCGTTTCAATCTGGGGGACGTCTAGAAGTTGGAAGATTTTGGGATCGTTGATCCGAGGTGAATCTGCGGAACTTACATTATGTCTTAGGGCTATAGCGGTCCTGTGTCATGGAGCGCCCGGTGTACTATAGTGAGGAGTTTAAACGTGGCTCGTTGCTTGGTGGGCAACCAGTGAAGTTCTCAGTTAAGGGGTGAGATGGTGGAACTTCCTGGTACCCCTGATAAGTCCGGCTGCAGGGTTCTAGATCACCTGGAGAGAAGAAAAAAAATGTAGGTCGGCATTCCTACGTAGAGAGAATTATTACTGTCCAGTCGAGAAAGATCCCGGACGACTGTGACAGTGGTGAGGTCTTTTTTGGGTCAGGAGAAGGGCAGTCCTCTTTATCATTCTCAGAGCATTGACTTGGGGTGGCTCGGTCATTCAGGACGACTCCTACATTTCTTAGGCTTCGTCTCTGGTGGCCGCGGCTGCGTGCGCGATGGCGTGCGCGCCGCACACAAGGTACAGCCCTCTATGGGGCAGGCCCCAGTCGGTGTGGGTGTGTGGGCATACAAGGGGCGATGCACGACCGCCTTTGCCAAGAGACAAGATTTTTGTCTTTTGGCGTGGCGGTCGAGAACTGGCCACGTAACGGCGGTGGTTCAGCCAATGACGGCGAACCAGCCACATGATGTCATGGCTGCGCCCCCACCGCGCCCCCCCCCCCCCCCGTCGCAAGTTGCCTGGAGTCCATCAGGTCGCTCTGATGCAGGTAATGCACCCCCAGGCACCCCGCCAGGTACCCCATCTCGCACGCTGGGGCCTTAGCTTACGAGCTTTCCCTGGGCGTGACGTAACCCCTGGAGTGCCAGACGTAGTGACTACGGGGCAGCCCAAGGGTTAAAGGCAATAATCCTTTAAACGCACCACGGGTCATTAGTTTACTTTGAGAGTTGTCCCTTTTCTACCAGAACATGCGCGGGGGGGGGGGGGGGGGGGGGGGAAATGTCAACCTGTAGCTTTTGACCTTTTTAACCATAATAACCTTGTTAGAAATCCCAGACAAACAAAACCGCGTCTCCTGCAGCAGCCCATGAAGAATTTATTCAGCTACAAAATGTAACACTAACTACTTGTATCTCCTTTCTCTGCAACTGTAACTGACCCATATTAACCAGGCCATTTAATACAGCCCCAGAGGTTTTATCTTGCTGATACAATGGGGAGCGCGCTGGGCATTTTTTCTTTTTTCTATTCAGAGCCAGCGCCGGTTCAGAGAATGGAAAAATAAATTGATTTTTCCTAACGATGGTGCTCAGGCGAGATCAGGTTTTTAGCAGCTGCGGACTAAAACCTCTTTATCCACGCCTGTTTACGACCGCAGGGCACTGCAGGGACAGCTTTCCTCGCCTCCATAAAACCCACTTAATTTAGCATTAGGGTGGTCATTTCCAATGCCCACTAACTCAATGTGTAATTTGTTTACCTCGTGAGTCCCCTCCTCGTTTTCTGCCACGTTCATAGTCCGCGTTACACCAAAACACACCTGTGAATATGTCCAGCGTGCTGAAGCAGGGGTGGGGCAACTCCAGTCCTTAAAGCCCACCAACTGGTCAGGTTGTAAGGATATCCCTGCTTCAGCACAGGTGGCTCAAGCAGTGGCTCAGTCAAAGACTAAGCAACCCATGCTGAAGCAGGGACTGATTGAGCCCCCTGTGCTGAAGCAGGGACTGATTGAGTCACCTGTGCTGAAGCAGGGACTGTGAGCCACCTGTGCTGAAGCAGAGACTGATTGAACTACCTGTGCTAAAGCAGGGACTGATTGAGCCACTTGTGCTGAAGCAGGGATATCCTTAACACCTGACCTATTGGTGGCCCTTGAGGACTGGCGTTGCCCCACCCCTGTTCTAAAGAGACTACATGACTCATTCATACGCTTCCCCATGATCTAAATGGTATACATTATGTCCTTCCATGCTGTCCCTCTGTGTCTGTCCTCCAACACACCGATTATATCATAAGGTCTGCGAGGCGGGTTATCTTTCGCCTAAAATGTACTTGATTCTTCGGTGCACTGTTGTATTATAGTTCCACTGGCTTGAATAAATCTGTTCCATACATGGCCAGCGCTACATAAATGAATCATATATAATATAGTACAAGGCCTTATTGGAGAAACATGTTGGCTTTTCTGTCCCAAGCTCACTGTGGCAAGTGAGCAGAGGCAGGCAGCTTAATGCAAACCCAGATACCAAGCAACTGAATCTTCTTATTTGCTGAAGTGTTTATTTTGGGCAACAACATACAAATAAAAAGGGGAAATGGTACTGAGGGAAAACACTGGGGCTTGGGAACGATGGATGGAAAGGGAGCTAGGATGGCAGTGGGATAATGCAAGGTAAATAGGGTGGCTTAGTATCAGGGATAACGATGGTGTCAGGGATAGGTAAATTACAATGGCTTCTACCAGAGGAGTGGGGGAGGTGACTGCTCCAAGATGGCTGCTGGATATAAAACGGAACATGCTACCCTGGGCAAGCCGGAAATACAGTCAGGCTGTGCCAACTAGCAGGGGGAGGAAGGGCAGTCCAACTTACTGGGGGGGAAAAGGGGGCATTGCCAAGGTAACTGGCTGAGAATGGCAACAAGGAACGTTACATGTGCAACAAGTTAAGACTGGGGAATGAGCGCAGCCTGAGAACAGAGAGACCATACAATATGGTCCCAGGACAACGGGAATTTCCATAACCGTGTGCAGAAGACATTCCGTTCAATGTAAAAAGCAGCTGTACTGTGCCGGATTGTAAGAAATGCTTTTTGGGACATTCAGCCAGACTAGAGTTCTGGTTTGTAAATTTCCAATGTCGGGGTACTCCATAAACACACCCCATATTACAACATTACCCCACTCTGTCTATTGCCCAGGAGTATAAAATACTTGAAAGAGTTCGCATTGTAAGGTACAAGGAGAAAGCAGCGTGGTGATACTCTGAGACAATGTTACTCTGTGAGAATATTACTCTGTGACCATGTTACTCTGTGAGACCATGTTACTCTGTGAGACAATGTTACTCTGTGAGACAATGTTACTCTGAGACAATGTTACTCTGAGAATATTACTCTGTGAGACCATGTTACTCTGTGAGACCATGTTACTCTGTGAGACCATGTTATTCTGTGAGACCATGTTACTCTGTGAGACCATGTTACTCTGTGAGACCATGTTACTCTGTGAGACCATGTTACTCTGCGAGACAAGGTAACTCTGCGAGACCATGTTACTCTGTGAGACCATGTTACTCTGAGGCCATGATACTCTGTGAGACCGTTACTCTGTGAGACCATGTTACTCTGTGAGACCATGTTACTCTATGAGACAATGTTACTCTTAGGCCATGATACTCTGTGAGACCATGTTACTCTGAGACACCATGTTACTCTATGAGACAATGTTACTCTTAGGCCATGATACTCTGTGAGACCATGCTACTCTGAGACACCATGTTACTCTGTGAGACAATGTTACTCTTAGGCCATGATACTCTGTGAGACCATGTTACTCTGCGAGACCATGTTACTCTGCGAGACAATGTTACTCTGCGAGACCATGTTACTCTGTGAGACCATGTTACTCTGAGGCCATGATACTCTGTGAGACCATTACTCTGTAAGACCGTTACTCTGTGAGACCATGTTACTCTGTGAGACAATGTTACTCTTAGGCCATGATACTCTGTGAGACCATGCTACTCTGAGACACCATGTTACTCTGAGACCATGTTACTCTCTCAAATGTGCCCCAAGTAATAAGGTCCCTCAATTACCACCCCCATATATGTAAAGATGTGCAAACCTTTGGCAGGAGGTCGCAAACCACGGTAAACGTGAGTCCTAATGAAAGCCGCGGCTGGGTCAGAGCGCGCAGGCGCGTCGCTGAGTGTTACATCATCGTGCGTCTTCATTTCGTGAAACCTGCTAATTTATCCGTGATCGTAGATGCGCTTAATGCCGACGCGATATAGAGAGCACAAACGCCGTCTGGCGATATTTCCCTGGAGGATTACTAATTTGGTGACATTATTAGTCCTTTGAAGTTTAATAACAATAATAATTTTATTTCATATAGCTCTTTTCTCAAAGCGCGTCACAATTACAGCACAGCGCGCGGTACGCAGCACATAGGAATGTTACACACACAGTCCCTGCCCCGCAGAGCTTACAATCTATGTCCTTGGTGCCTGAGGCACAGGGAGATAAAGTGACTTGCCCGAGGTCACAAGGAGCTGACACGGGGATTCCGGTGTCACACTCGATTCACACTCAGTGTCGTTGTTATCAGTCAGTGTCTCATTTCAGAGGGAATCGAATTGTGGAGGAAACACTTTAAATTTAGCGAGAGCATTTTGGACACTTTCTCACATATAAGGAACCTGAGAAACGCCTACAAACACAGCCTAGACAAGCCGCCTGTCACAGGACAGGGGATATCCCCGGGGGTCATTTGGCCGGGTAAATAAGGGAGAGAGTTATAGGGCCGGGTAAATAAGGGAGAGAGTTATAGGGCCGGGTAAATAAGGGAGAGAGTTATAGGGCCGGGTAAATAAGGGAGAGAGTTATAGGGCCCGGGTAAATAAGGGAAGAGTTATAGGGCCGGGTAAATAAGGGAAGAGTTATAGGGCCGGGTAAATAAGGGAAGAGGTTATAGGGCCGGGTAAATAAGGGAGAGACTTATAGGGCCGGGTAAATAAGGGAGAGAGTTATAGGGCCCGGGTAAATAAGGGAGAGAGTTATAGGGCCGGGTAAATAAGGGAGAGAGTTATAGGGCCGGGTAAATAAGGGAAGAGGTTATAGGGCCGGGTAAATAAGGGAGAGGGTTATAGGGCCGGGTAAATAAGGGAGAGAGTTATAGGGCCGGGTAAATAAGGGAGAGAGTTATAGGGCCGGGTAAATAAGGGAGAGAGTTATAGGGCCGGGTAAATAAGGGTGGAGGTTATAGGGCCGGGTAAATAAGGGAGAGAGTTATAGGGCCGGGTAAATAAGGGAGAGAGTTATAGGGCCGGGTAAATAAGGGAGAGAGTTATAGGGCCGGGTAAATAAGGGTGGAGGTTATAGGGCCGGGTAAATAAGGGAGAGAGTTATAGGGCCGGGTAAATAAGGGAGAGAGTTATAGGGCCGGGTAAATAAGGGTGGAGGTTATAGGGCCGGGTAAATAAGGGAGGAGGTTATAGGGCCGGGTAAATAAGGGAGGAGGTTATAGGGCCGGGTAAATAAGGGAGGAGGTTATAGGGCCGGGTAAATAAGGGAGGAGGTTATAGGGCCGGGTAAATAAGGCAAGAGGTTATAGGGCCGGGTAAATAAGGGAAGAGGTTATAGGGCCGGGTAAATAAGGGAGGAGGTTATAGGGCTGGGTAAATAAGGGAGAGAGTTATAGGGCCCGGGTAAATAAGGGTGGAGGTTATAGGGCCGGGTAAATAAGGGTGAGAGTTATAGGGCCGGGTAAATAAGGGAGAGAGTTATAGGGCCGGGTATATAAGGGAGAGAGTTATAGGGCCGGGTAAATAAGGGAGAGAGTTATAGGGCCGGGTAAATAAGGGAGAGAGTTATAGGGCTCGGGTAAATAAGGGAGAGAGTTATAGGGCCCGGGTAAATAAGGGAGGAGGTTATATGGCCGGGTAAATAAGGGAGAGAGTTATGGGGTCGGGTAAATAAGGGAGAGAGTTATAGGGCCGGGTAAATAAGGGAGAGAGTTATAGGGCCCGGGTAAATAAGGGAGAGAGTTATAGGGCCCGGGTAAATAAGGAGAGAGTTATAGGGCCCGGGTAAATAAGGGAGAGAGTTATAGGGCCGGGTAAATAAGGGAGAGAGTTATAGGGTCGGGTAAATAAGGGAGAGAGTTATAGGGCCCGGGTAAATAAGGGAGAGAGTTATAGGGCCCGGGTAAATAAGGGAGAGAGTTATAGGGCCCGGGTAAATAAGGGAGAGAGTTATAGGGCCCGGGTTAATAAGGGAGAGAGTTATAGGGCTGGGTAAATAAGGGAGAGATTTATAGGGCCCGGGTAAATAAGGGAGAGAGTTATAGGGCCCGGGTAAATAAGGGAGAGAGTTATAGGGCCGGGTAAATAAGGGAGAGAGTTACAGGGCCGCGTAATCTGTAACAGAGCAGAAGTCAAACCCACATATATATACCACACCCCCCCCCCAAACACCAGCTGTTGCTCCATTTAACCACTTACCAACGAAAATGTGCTTCTTAACCATTACGAAACGACTCCGAAAGGCAAAAGGAAGCGTCTGTTTCCTAATCTCCCGTAAGCTTCCCTCTTGCCGCTAAGGGGCTGACCTCTGACATAACGCCGTGTGAATGCCAACCGCCTCTGTCCTGTGCACAAGAACGCCGCAAATCCCAAATGCTCCCCTATTGCTCGTCCAACCCTGCCCGGTTCCTTCTATTGAACGCGCGCAGGCAGCTGAGGCCGAGCTCACACACTCCGCTTGCTTTCGAGAGTGCGCTCTTGCTGCAGTAGCACACGCGATCTGTGCGCATAGTGTAGGAGGCTATTGGGGGCGTGGCGGGGGTGTGGCCATGATGTCACTGAGCTGGTTCGCTGAGAGTGGCCGATACACATTTCTTGTCTTTTCAAAACGCCGTCGCTCCATCATGCCCGGGCACAAGGGGTCCTGCACTTTGTGCTTGGCGCCTAATGAGTTAAACCGCCCCTGGCAGCGAGCGTCACAGAGTAGCTGTGTAACCACTGTGACAGGCCTGTCATTTACGTGGGACGCATACCCCCCAGCCCCCCTCCCCCCCAC